>NW_023045888.1:0-114934 GCF_011762505.2 Arvicanthis niloticus
CCTCAACTTTTCTCTAATTCAACCACAAGAGTCACCACCTTCTGTCCATTGGTTGGGTATAAGTAGCTGCATCTGACTCCTTGAGCTGCTTGGTGGGCCTCTCAGACAATAGCAATGCTAGGGTCCTGTCTGTAAGTTCATCAAAGCATCAGTAATAGTGTCAGGCCTTGGAGATTTCCTTGAGATAGAACCCAATTTAGGACAGTCACCGAACCTTCTTGACCTCAAGCTCTTCTCCATTTTTGTCCCTGCCATTCTTTTAGACAGGAAAAATTCTGGGTCAGTGTTTTTGACTGTTGGATGGCAACCCCGTCCCTCTACTTGATGCCCTGTCTTTCTACTGGAGGTGAACTCTACAAGTTCCCTCTCCCCACTGTAGGACATTTCATCTAAGGTTCATCTCTTTGAGTCTTGAGTGTCTCTCACTCCAAGTCTCTGCTACATTCTAGAGGGTCCCCCCACCTCATATGTCCCAAGGTTGCCTGTTTCCATTTTTTCTGCTGGACCTCAGGGTTTCACTCCTGTTTCTCTCTCTCTCTCTCTCTCTCTCTCTCTCTCTCTCTCTCTCTCTCTCTCTCACAGGCACACGCATACACATACACTACTTGATCATGTTCCATTTTTCCCTCTCTGTCCCCTCTCCCATCCAGGGCCATCACTCCCTCTGCTCCCATGATTGCTTTCTTCTCCCTCCCAAGTAGGATTGAGGCATCCTCACTTGAGGTTCTTCCGCTTGTTAACTTTCTTGAGTTCTGAGGATTTTTATCCTGGGTATTCTGTAATTTTTTGACTAATATCCACTTACTAGTGAGTACATACCACTCATGTTCTTTTGGGTCTGAGTTATTTCACTCAGGATGCTATTTCTAGTACCATCCATTTGCCTGCAAAACTCAGGATGTCCTCATTCTTAATAGCTGAGTAGTATTCCATTGTGTAAATGAACCATATTTTCTGTATCCATTCTTTCATTGTGGAACATGCTTTGTTTCCAACTTCTGGCTATCTCAAATAAGGCAGCTATGAATATAGTGGAACATATGCCCCTGTGGCATGGTGGGACACCTTTTGGATATATGCCCAAGAGTGATATAGCTGGATCTTCAGGTTAGATCTATTTCCCATTTTCTGAGAAATCTCCAGATTGATTTCCAGAGTGGTTGTACCAGTTTTCCATCTCACCAGCAATGGAGGAGAGTTCTTTCTCTACATCCTTCCCAACATATCCTGTCACCAGAGTTTTTTGATGTTAGCCATTCTGTCTTGTGTAAGGTATTGAGTTCTTTATATTTTTTGGATATTAGCCCTCTGTCAAGTGTAGGTTTAGTGAAGATCTTTTTCCAATCCATTTTTTTTTTTTTACTATAGACAGTGTTTTTTTACCTTACAGAAGTCTTTCAGTTTGATGAAATCCCATTTATCAACTGTTGATCTTAGAGCCTGAGACATTCTTTTTGTGTTCAGGAAATAATCTACTGTACTAATTAATTAAAGACTATTTTCCACTTTTCTTCTATTAGAATCTGTGTATCTTGTTTTATGTCAAGATGTATGATTTATTTTGACTTTGAGTTTTGTGCAGGGTGATAAATATGGGTAAATTTGCATTCTTCTACATAAAGACTCCAGTTTGACCAGAACCATCTGTTGAAAATTCTTTCTTTTTTCCCTTTGTATGGTTTTGCCTTATTTGTCAAAAGTCAAGTGTCCATAGGTATATGGGTTTATTGAGTCTTTAAATCAACTCCATTAATCCACCTGTTTTCATAAAAATAACATCCACTTTTTATTACTATTGTTCTGTAAGATAGCTTTATATCAGAGATGATGATAGTCTTAGGAGGTTTTTATTGTTCAGCATTGTTTTAGATATCCATATGAAGTTGTTAATTTCTCTTTCAACATCTACAAAAAATTGTGTTTTGATTTTGATGAGAATTGCATTAAATTTGTAGATTTCTTTTGGTAAAGTGGCCATTTTTACTATGTTAATCCTAATGAGCATGAGAGATCTTTCCATCTCCTTTAATTTCTTTTTTAGGGACTTGATGTTCTTGTCATACAGGTCATCCACTTGCTTGCTTCAAGTTACACCAATGTATTTTATATTATTTTATATTATTCATGGCTATTATGAAGGCTGTTGCTTCCTTAATTTATTTCTCTGCCCCTTTAACATTTGTATAAAAGAAGACTACTAATTTTTGTTTTAGTTAATTTTGTATTCAGCCACTCTGGAGGTATTGGAGTTCTCTGGTAGAATTTTGGGGGTCACTTGTGTATATTATCAGATTATCAGTGAATAATAATACTTTGAATTATTCCTTTCCAATTTGTACTCTTTTGATCTTTTTCTGTTGTTTTATTCCTCTAGCTAGCAAGAGTAGGCAGCCTTGTGTTGCACTGATTTTAGTGAAATTGATTTAAGTTTCTCTACATTTAATTTTATGTTGTCAATTAGCTTGCTATATATATCTTTTATTACTTTTATGTATGTTCCTTGTATCCCTGATCTCTCTAAGAGTATAAACAAGAAGTAGTGATGGATCTTGTCAAAGGTTTCATTTTTATCATTTAATGAAATAATCATTTTTTTTTTTACTTTTGGTTTGTTTATATGGTGAATAATATTTGATTTTTTTTTGTATATTAAACCATTCCTGAATCCCTGGGATGAAGTCTACTTGATTATGCTGAATGATGTTTTTTATGTGGTTTTGAATTTGGTTTATGAGTATTTTATTGAATATTTTGGCAGTGATGTTCATAGCAGTAATTGGGCTGAAATTTTATTTTTTTGTTGTTGAATCTTTATGTTGTTGTGTGGTTTAGTTATCAGGGTGACTGTGGCCTCATAAAATGAGGTTGGCAGTGTTCCTTCTGTTTATTTTTTGTGGAAGAATTTGTGTAGTATTGGTTTTAGCTCTGTTTTGAAAGTCTGATAAAATTCTGTGCTAAAACCTTCTGGCCCTGGACTTTTTTACATGGGGAACTTTTAATAAACTCTCCTATTTCCTTAGCAGTTATATTAATATTTAGATAGTTTACCTGATTGTGATTTAACTTTGATAAGTTATATATGTCTAAAACCCATCAATTTCATTTAGATTTTCTAGTTTTCTCAAGTACAGTCTTTTGACGTAAGACCTGTTGAATATTTTTTTTTAAATTTCCTTAGTGTCTGTTGTTATATATCCCCTTTCATTTCTGATTTTGTTAATGTTGATACTGTCTCTCTGGTTTTTTAGTTCATTTGGCTAGGGGTTTGTCTATCTTATTGACTTCCTCAAAAAAACCCAGCTTTTAGTTTTCTTGATTTTTTATATTTTTCTCTTTGTATCTTATTGATTGATTTCATCCTTGAGTTTGATTATTTCTTGATATCTACTTCTTTGAGTATATTTTCTTCTTTTTGTTCTAGAGATTTTAGGTGTGCTGTTAAATTGCTAGTATGAAGTCTTTCCAATTTTTTTTTTGTGGAAGCACTTAGTGTTATGAATTATCCTCTTAACACTGAATTCCTTATGTTCCATAAATTGGAGTATGAACAGCTCTATAATCAATGACCTCTGAGTCAAAGAAGAATACAGAATGAAATCAAAGACTATCTAGAGTTCTATGAAATGAAGGCACAATCTACTTAAGCTTATGGGACACAATGAGAGAGCAGTGCTAAGTGGAAAGTTCATAGCAATATGCTTTCATAAATTGTTATTTTCATAGTTGTGAAAATATTGGACTTCTAATGCAAAAAGAAATTATCTATTAATTATAACTCTATAAAGTGTAAAATATATTTAATCTCTGGAAAGTTATTAAAGTTAGATGCAATTCAGATAAAGTCAAATCACTACAATAACATTGGGAGAATATACATCTCTAAATTTTTAATCTATGAGAGATTTTGGTTCATATGTCATAGAATTACTGAAGCTAAAACAGGATGACACAAACTGTGCTATACACCATAGGTAAAATTCAGAATTTCTAGAATTACTAGAAAAGGAGAAATTTTATTTTGCAAAAACAAAGGAGGAAAAGGGAAGAAACACAAGATTGCCTTGTAAATCTACACTGTCCATTAATACAACTATGAATTGTGGGGCGTCCAAGGGAAGTTTCAGAAGGCAGACAATGAATGGCAGAAGTTGGTAAATGAAGATGTGAAGTTTACCCCAAGTAAAGAGACAAGTATACCCTGTCTAGACCTTTTGTCAGTGCTGAGGTCAAGTGTATCACCTACTCCTGTCCAACCAACAAAGAAACCATATGACTAAAGATTATGCAATCTACTATCCAAAATGGAACTTGGAAGAAAAACAGGATATTTACTGCTATAGTAACTGCATTTGAAAAATAAATATGTACAAAGCCTGCTTATGGGAAATCACATGAATAGGTAACTGCTAACAACTCTTCTGTTTACAGTGATGACATGACATATTGGGCTGAGTTCTGGCTTTGAAGAAGCAATTATTGAGACAAGGCTTTGCCTCCACATATTAAGAATAGATGATTAATAAAGTAACATCATAGAAATTATAGATATAAACATATTAGGACTACTGGAGAAGCAAGGAGTGGAACAAATAAAATTGTCATAATACAGAACTTAAAATATAGTATTATTGTTATTACTATTAGTGGTGTGTGTGTGTTTGTATAGGTTCCACTTTTATGTATCATCTGTCTTGCCAACCCTATATAATTCTAATAGCTAATATGCATTGAGATTATTTCATTGACAGTCATTGTAATGAGTAGTGCTAAAATTAAACAGACAATAAAAGTTAGAGAAATGAAAATTCATCAGGACATAGAATACTGAATATTCAAACCAATGTGTACATTTCATGTAGTTTGAGATTTGTAAATGGATATTGTTATCACTGCCTTTATGTTCCGTGCACCTCTCGAGTCCCCTTCACCCGCGAAAAAGGACACGAGAGACAGTATTCAGGTAGTTACTGCAAAACGAGGCTTTACTCTGTATCAGCAAACATGGAAAACGCGGAAGGACGCGGAAGGGCTGAAGACAGGAAGAGGCCTAGCTTAAAACACCCTAGAGTGACGTATTCACTTCTGATTGGCTGTTCGCTTACCACCCAATATTACGCCTCGGGATTGGCCAGTGACTTTGGCGGGCTTTCTGCCTTTGCAGCTGCGCAGTTACTTGTTTACTACTGGGAAGACACGAGGCCAGCGCCATCTTGGAAGGGCGCATACTGACATACTCACTACGGCTCCCAACACCTTTATACTGTAATAACATTATAATTTATATATTATCTACTCAATTTAAAAATAAGTCATCTTACTCCACTTTCCTTTAACTCTAAATGTTATAACTTCCACCTTAATGAAGCTCCATATTCCTCAGCATTCTAAAGAGTTAATATACTATTTGTTGATGCTTCTCATACAAGAAAGCTTTCTGTATCTTTCACAATTTTCCAAAGTGCAGGTGGCCAAATCATTTCTTTTACAAGTATGCAGATTGCTGTTCCTCAAAGCCTGTTCCCTCAATGATGTCAATAGATAACCATGAAAAATGAGGAAGATATTGAGTTATATAAATCTCAAAGGACCAAGACACCAAAATAAGCATGTTTTCAACTCTTCTCACATCTGGTACTCAACATGAAACTAGAATGTTGAAACATTGCTAAAGAATGCTTCTTTCAAAAGATTGATTCAAAATTGTATAGCAATATCTACTAGTGCCAGTAGCATGATTATATGGAGAAAATTCCTCAGTGATGTGTTAATTTAAACAAAGCTATTCTTAAAATAATACTTTAGAACAGTACAGTTCAGATATGAAGATATATTTAAAAATAGATTCCTTCTTCTCATTAAAGAAGGTGGATTTTTACCTTAATCCCAAATGTAGTATTACAGATTTTACTACTGTAAAAAACAGCATTTCAAATTTATGAAGTCAAACTCCACCTTAACACCATCATTCTGAATCCCAGTAAAATAAATTAAATATAGGAAATGTAATATTTAGAGTAAAATATCTCATTTTATGATATTAGCATAACTTAAATATCTCAGGTTATTTTTAAATATCATGACATCAGCCACATAAACAAAAACAACTATTATTGTGTCTCTGTATCGTTTTTGTTGTTTACCATTTTATTCATTCTTTGTGAATTTCCCATCACACACCCCAATTGAACTCACCTCCCTGTTCATTTGTATCTGCCCCTTGCCCTTGTGACCTCACCCCAACAAAAGAAAAACATCTAAATGTGGAAGCTGTAGTGTATGACACTATGGCCTGTTGATTACACTTTTGTCCACACTTCTTTACTTGCAAGTGTTCATTGAAATTATTCATTGGTCTAGTTTGAGGCCTCTGGCTTCTACTACTCTATCAATACTAGATCCTCACCTGGATGCTTCTTGGGTATCCTATTGCTGCTACATATTATGGAGATACTGTAGCTTTCTATCTATAGCTGTCCCTTCACACATTCGAGCACTTCATAGAGAGGGTAGATGTTGGGGAGGGCCAAACTCAAAGCCCTGGATTCTTGGGTGGTGGCTGCCCTGGTTAGCCTGCCAGCTCTCCCATACCTACATGACCAGGGTGAGATCTTCAGCTAAGTCCCACAATGCCTCATCTGGCAAAGGTCAGAGTGAGTTCTCCTGCTCATATACCCCTTGGGGCTGCCTCACTGACAACCCTTGCAACCAGGACTGTATGTCCCAGGGCCTACTCTCCTGAGTGCTGCATTCTGTGAGGGGAAGAGGCAGCTCTCCTGCTCTCATAACCCCAGGGCCAGCTCTCTTGCCTGCTGTAGATGGCAAGGTACAAGGGAGTTTAAGGGCATCTCTTCCTTGTCTATGATACATACAGCTCAGCAAACAAGTGTCAGTGCCAATGTTCCCATGCTCACACCATCATGTGTGACTCACAAGGCCTGCAACCAGAGTCAGTTCTACTGAGCTGCCCAAGCCTGGTGTAGGGATGACAATTTAACTGTTGCAGCTGGTGAGGGGCAGAGACAACTCTCCCATTCTTATTACCTTTGTGCTGGCTGACCTATACCCACATAAACAGGGATAACCCTATTGGGAGATTTTGGCAGGATAAACTGCCTGTTTCCTAGAGTGTTGCAGCTGGCTAGGGGTTGGACCAGACCTCATGACTTCAGAGCAAGCATTCCCTGTGCTGTAGGTAGAACAGGTCTCAGGACAGGCATCTCTCCCTTGCCCACACAACTGATATGCAGATGAGTGGTGAGTCCATCTCTCCCATATTCACAGCCTCTATATTGATCTCTACAACCCATCAAATCAGGGCCCACACTACTGTGCTTCCAGAGAGAGGTGTGTTCTCCTGAGTACTGCCACTGGTGAAGGGCGGGGCCAGCTCTGTACAGCCATCAGACAGCAACACAGCCCGAGTTGGAAGCCCAGACTAGGGCTATATGCATGGATTTGGTGGTATTGACACCATGTTGCCTCAAGGCCATGGACTCAGACCGGGCTTTTGGTGGAATCACAGGCCAGAAACTCATTATGTCCTTAGGTTGCACTGCAGGGTGCTCACATCAGGCTGTTCCTCATCACCTTCAAACCTTCAGTTCTGCTTCTTTTTATTGTTCATAATTCTTCTGCTTCACTTTGTCTTCCATCTCTTCATGACTTACTTCCTCATCTTAGTGGCACTTGGAGAATCTGGTCATCTCAAGAGTGCTATTCCTCAACCATGCCATGTGCCACCAAGCAAGGGCTATCTCAAACATGATGGGTAAATCAAATGGGGTAAAATAAAATACTGTCAAAATAGTCAACATAGACATTAACTACACTTTGAGCAATTAAATTATTTCTATAAATGATGTTAACATTATCCATTATTTGTATAAAGTTTTAAGAAATCTTCTTTTCTATTCTTCTATCTCCCTCTGTTCCTCTCACACATCCCCTTCTCACACCTCCATCTCAGAGGCTTTACTGTATCCACAAAGTTATGTTTATTGTTATCCTTCATCAGATCATTTCTAAGTAGTGTTGTTGGTGAGATTTCCTGGCTGTATATCATAACATTTCTAAGAGACACAATCTCACAGCAAACTTTCTAATCCTCTGGCAATTACCATCTTTCTGCCTCTTCTTCTGAAATGTTCCCAGGGCATTGGTTGCTAGAAGTGCACTGTGAAACCCTCAGCATTGGGCTCTACAACCCTGCTTTTTATTATTTGTTTTTCTATTATAGTCTCCATCTGTTGCAAGGATAAGTTCTCTTGATATTGGGTAAGGATTACAATTATCTGTGGGTATAAGCACAAATGTTTAGAATATAGTTAGGTATCATGCTGGTTTAGTACAATGATGGTTGTAACTTCTCCTCTAAGATTCATGAGTTTACTAAGCCTGAGTAGTTAGCTCACTTTCTAGTATGAAATATGTGTTCCCTCTTTTTGAATAACTCATAGTATAATTACTGAGCTGTGATTATTGCTATGGTATAAAGTCCACTATTTCAGCCTTCAGGCTACCATGCCATTCTGACCATTATTGTGTGTCATAGACTTCATGTCATAGACTTCACTGTAGGTCTATTTTAATGTTCCATTCCTTTGGAAACTTAAACAGTCCCTTCTGGTACCATAAAAATTTGTCCTCAAGGAAAAGGCATTCAGATCAGTTCCATATTAGTAGTCCCTGGGTCCTGCATCTGTAGTGCACTGTGTCTTCAGCAATAGGGACTTACTTCCAGTATCTGGAGGTGGGGGGAACAATAGAAATAGTATGTAATATTGGTGGAGTCTGTTGGATGAACAACTGGAAAGCATACTTCTCATGTGTTACATTGGAGGTTTTGTTACCTTAGTCTTTGGCTCTTGAAAGAAACATTGTCAGACAAGATAAGAGTATTACACACACACACACACACACACACACACACACACACAATCATATGTACATTATAAATATAAAATTTAAGTACACAGTGGAATGTATTGTAGTTTTTGTTTGCCAAACTTCATCGCTGCTGTTAGCCTCCTCTTTCTCCTGTATTTACTTTTCTCTCCCCTCCCTAGTTTTAACCTCTTTATTTCCCCATTTCATTCACCAGATTCCTTTTGATTGCTTTTTCTCTATATAGCTTTCCTATCCTCAAAATTGTACCCTGTATTCTTTCCTGGTTTATCCGTTAAGTTGAAAAACTGAAAATAAATGGATGAATTTCTAGATTGAGCAAAACCAAAAAATTAAATAAAATAAAAAAACTAAAATACTTGTTAACAAACATTTAAACACACTCTTAACTAATTAAATTTAAATAGTAATAAAAGATTTCCAACTAAAATAGTCCTGTGCTGATGGATTTACAGATTCCTCTACCAGATTTTCAAAAAAGATCTATAATCAATCATTAATAAATTATTAAAAAACAAAAACAGAGTCACCACTCACAAACTCCTTCTCTAAAACCAGTATGACTCCACTACCCATGGCAGGTAAAGACAGAAGTAAAAATGAAAAACTAAGGGCCAATACCCTTAATGAACATGGGCTCAAAATAAGTGCAAAAAATACTTCCAGTCAGATATACATCAGAAAGTTTATAAAACATGCATTGGCTTTGTTCCTGAAACAAAGTTCCACAGACAAATGTCAATAAATGTAATGTCACAAGAATGTACTTAAAAACAAACATCACATGATTTCCTCAATGTATGTAGAAAGATATTTTGACAAAATCCAGTATACTTTTGTGATGAAGATGATAGAGAACAAAGAGGCAGAGAGAGCAGACTTCAATATAATAAAAGCACTAAGTGGTACAATAGACAAGATAAATAAATTAAAGAGATACAAATAAGGAAAGCAGAAATCAAAGAATCCTTATAAGCAGATGACACATTATACATTAGAAATCTCAAATTTTTTCCCTCAGAAAAATTTCTAAAAATTATTTGAAAACCTCAGCAATGTGAAAGAATACAGAATACATTTGTAAAAATCAGTAATTTTCTATAAAACAACAAAAATACAGAGAAAGAGATTGTTGACACTATCCTGAATTTGCAATAACCTTAAATTATCTAAGAATAAATCTAACCGAGGAAGTGAAGGTCTTCCACAATGAAATGTTTAAACCTCTGAAAAATAAAATATAGAAAAACACTAGATCAGAAAAGACATCCCGTGGTAATGAATTGGTAGAATTAATACTCTGAAAATGACCATTTATGAAAGCTATTTACAGATTCAATACAAATTTAATAAAATTCTTATCTAATTCTTCAGAGAGATAGAAAAAATTCTATAATTTGTATGTAGTTTCAATATACCCTGAAAACCAAAACAATCCTGTGATAAAAGAATAATGGTAAACAGATTACCATTCCACAACTTAAGGTTTATTATATACCATACTAATAAACTTGATAATATCCAAAATCACCTATTCTCAAACATAGAAATTCTGGAGTACAAGAGCCATTCCATGGCCATTGAATTTATATTTTACTGCAACTGCTTTGAAGAAAGCTTATAGGTATTATTATGTCATTTACCTAAAAACCCTTTAATTTTGTTCATTGCATTTTAAGAGCTAAATATTTTAGGCAGCATGAAGCATTATTGTATGGTTAATAGGTATCATCTGGGCTCATGACTCATGGTTGTTCCATATTGGTTTAGTCAAAAGTTACCTAAGCACATAATATCCTTCTTGCTATAAAATCTGAAAACTGTTTTTGCATGTGGTTACTGTAGAAACTTTTAACCCACAACTAAAATTAAGTTGGTACCTTAGAAATATGATAAAACTTGTTCTATAATATTGATTTAGATAGTAAATATTTCTCAAAATTCAACTGATTATTATAGATTTAATATAACAAGACAGTATGTTATGTACTTTTTATGGAGGCTTGATAATCCATTCCTAACTGGTATTCCTACTCCTCCTGTCAAAATTATAGCTGGCTTTGTCCTCCAAACCATCAAGTGGAAGGCATGGATAGAAGTTCTTACTTTTGCTAGCAAGTGGCAAATATTTTGTAATATTACTCTCTTCAGTCTTGTTCTACTTGATGCCATTGTACATATGTTAAATACATTTTCCATAGTTATTTAATTATTTTGATTATAATTACAAAGGTTTTGCACCTTATCATTATAGCATAAGCATGTCAGCTTGCAGATATACAGGTTGCTAGAGAAGTAGCTGACAACTCTATACCTTGATCTGCAAAAAACATAAAAAAGCAGACACTGGGTCTGAAATAGGCATTGGAAACCTCAATTTTTAACACCCAGTGGCATACTTCATTCCACAGGTAAGATTTCCTAACCTTTCTAATACTTTCAGAGAGTTCTATTTTCTGGGTACTACACATTCAACTCTATGAGCCTATAAAGTCTATCCTTATTTGAACCACCATAGGTACACAAATAACTTTTAATATCTGCAGAAATAGAATGTTGTCCTATATATGAACATCCTACTATTTGCTATAGACATTTTGAAAGTAGAAGTACAATTCAAAAACCTGTTTTTTCATAGAACATAAAAAATCTTAGACGTCTATTTATTGAGTCGCATATATATGTATATGTATATGTATATGTATATGTATATGTATATGTATATGTATATATTGTATTCTGTAAGTGGTTCCATATGACATATAAGTTAGAGAAGTGGTTTCTGAAGCAATGTGAAATGTGAAGTGGAATTCTGGAGTCACTGCTTACTAGCTGCATATATCTGAGCAAGTTATAAAACTATCTATGACTCATCTATCTTGTTAATAAAAGGAGTGATAATTTTTAAGCCATTAGGATTTGATGTGCATAAATTTCTTGTAATAGTCCCTGGTTGTGGAAACATCAATACTTTTATTTGTTTCCTCAAAAAATATTTTAAAAGGAGGAATAAACAAACAACAACAAAATAAATGGTTTAAAAATCAGAAATAACTAATAAACAGTGATCTGCAAGCAACTGCAAGCACACTACACATTTTAGAAGGAAATGACTGCTATCTAATCTACATAGCAATTCAGAGTCACATGTAAGTAATTGTGGGAATAAAGAACAAATTATCCACAAATTCTCCATTGTTGTGGACATACAAGAAAGTCATTTTTTTCAGGACAATTATTTTTTAAAAAAATATTGGATTATGAAATCTTGGAGAAACTTGTCAGTTTGCATTACACAATAAGAGCAAATTCTCTCTCTCTCTCTCTCTCTCTCTCTCTCTCTCTCTCTCTTTCTGCCATTTAATGTCATAGAAAAGGACCTATGGATGACAATGAAAGTTCATTAAAACTTTAACTCCTCATATGTAGCTCATCCTTGATCTTCAATAAATAAAATAAAATGCTGAAATTAAACTAGGGGAAATTTCTGATACTTGTAACTGATGACTTATATCTAGATAAAATACACAAAGACAACCTAGGTTCACCAATAAAAGTCAAAAATTGGTAAATGATTTATAAATTTATTTCAGAAGATGTGTCAACTGTATATTGAACATGTGAAAATATGCTTATTGTAAGTAGCAATTTGAAAATTTGAAAATTTTCATTTGAAAATTTTCATTTGAAAATTTCTATTTAGGGTCATATTCACTTGCCACTACATGGCCCCTGAAAGGTCCAAATTAAGACAATAGCAAGACAAACCCAAAAGGGCAAAAAGCAACTGGAAATTTCACTTTACTGGTATAGAAAAAAACTACCAGTGGTACCTAGAAATGTTTTCATGCATCTTTGAGCGGTATTTGCCTGTATATAACCTTCAGAAATTAATTTGCATATTTATGTTTCGTAAGCTTACCAGTTTATAAACCTTGCTTAAAAAGCAAGAAACTTTATGAAATAATAATCTTTAGATTCACAGACTTATTTTAATGTTTTAAGAATAGCTTTGCTTGCTTGACAATTATAACATTATATAATATTTGTCCATGGCTCTTACAGTCCTTTAAAAGTATTGTAAATAATATACACCAGGTACAGGACACATAATATTTCCATACATCTATATAAACATTTGAAAATTATTTTCTATCTGAATTTTTTATAACTATTTTAACCTTTTTGTAAAATATTGAATATTTAAAAAATGATAATCTTGAATTGAATTGCATAATGTAGGGAACAAAATAAATCTGGAAACATTAAAATCTATCATTTTATATCTAAAGATGAATCTGTGAAAATATTGCATATGTAAAACAAAAATTAAAGATATAAAATATAAATAATTCAAGAAATATAGACTGTAGAATGCAAAATATGACATGAAATAGCACTGTGAGTTAAAATGGCTCTTTCAGTTACCATATTAGTTTCTCAAATCTAGCAAAATTTACAAGTACAAAATGTAACAAACCCACAACAGAAACTAAGGTTTTGACAAATGTTTGAAATACCAGTGACTGGGAGTATGCCAACGAGAACATGAAATTGAACTTGGGAAGCTGTAGGCTGGTGATGGAGCGTACAGTCTCATCTTTAAGTATCTCATGGAAGTCTTCACCTAACACCTAACAATGCAGGGTTTTTGTCTGAAAGGTGAAAGATGAGTGTATGTTGAAGCAGATAGAATATTTAGAGTTGTGGCAATATTTTTCTCCTCCCGCCAACAGGGCACATACACATAACATTAACAAAAATTTCATTTGAAAGAAATCAAACGTTCAGCCAAGGTAAATCTGAAGCATCTATTGTGGATTTGAACATTATAGAAAAGTCTTCATTTGGAGATCCCTATTTTATAATAGTATTTAGCTCATGTATTTAGCTTTTAAAAGCTCATGAGGCTTTTAAAAAAATCCTCACATTATAAACTTAATCTTCTTCAATAATAACTTCTTAGGATTCACATTAAAAAATAATGTGTCAGAGATCATATATTAGCTTCGGATTGACAACAGAAGCTCCTATTCTTGCCAGTTATATGGACTACATTCCTAACTTCTTCATAGTCTTCATCATAATGGTTTACCCTTTTATTCTTAAATTATTTATGTTTATTTTATTTTATTGAAAATAAATTTTTTCATACAACATTCTTATGATTTTGCCCCCCCCGTTTCTACATGATCCTTCCTAGTTTTTCACCCATTCACTTACAAGTCTTCTTTCTCTGTATTTAAAAAACAGACAAGTAAAGCAAACCAACCAGAATGAAACAAAATAAACAGAATAAAAAAACCATGAAAATAACAAACACACACACATACACACACACACACAACACACAAACACACACACACGAGAGAAAATGACAGAGAAAGAGAAATTCCTTTAAAAACAGAAATTAAAATGTTTATACAAAAGACAAGTTGAAAAAACACACAGATTGTACTGGCTGGTTTTGTATGTCAACTTGACACATGCTGGTGTTATCACAGAGAAAGGAGCCTTTCTTGAGAAAATGCCTCCATGATGTCTAAATAGGAGACCAATTATGAGTATAGAACAATGTAATTAAGAGTCATTATATTACATTTTAAAAATTCATTTTACATCCAGATCACAATATGCTTCCTCTCTTCCCAGCCCCACCCTTACAAATCGCTTCCCCATTGCCACCCTTTCTCCTTAGGAAAGTGGAGCCCCACTTGGATACCACCCCACCCTGGGCCTCTAGTCCCTGTGGGTCTAGGCACATCTCCCACAGAGTCTCAACCAGGCAATCAATACAAATAGAAAGGAAGAGGATTCAGTAGGCAACAGAGACTAAGACAGCCCCTTTTCCACTTGTTAGGCAAACTATATGAACATTACAAATGTTTAGGGTGTTTAGGTCCAGTTTCTGAATGCTTCTGGTTGGTGGCCCAGTCTCTGTAACTCCCATGTTTCCAGGTTAGTTGATACTGAGGACTTTCTTGTGGTATTCTTGACCCTTCTGACTTGCTCACTTGTATCCCCCTCTTTTCCACAAGACTCCCCAGGCTCCACCTGATGTTTGGCTCTGGGTCTCTGCATCTGCCTACATCACTGTTGGATAAAGCCTCTTAGAAGACAGTTATGCTACATCCTTGTCTGCAAGCAGAGAAGAGTGTCATTTATAGTGTTAAAGGTTGGCTTTCTCTGATGGGATTGCTCTCAAGTTAGGACAGTATTGGCTGGTTATTTCCTCAGCCTCTGCTTCTTCTTTATCCTTGTACTTCTTGTAGGCAAAACAAACTTGAGATTGAAGATGTTGTAAATGGATTTATGTCCTGCTCCCTCCTCTGAAAATCCTGCATGGCTACACATAGTGGCCATTTCAGTGTCTATAGCCCCTTCTGGTGGAATCTAAGACAGAGTCACCCTTATACACTCCCCATAATATCTCCTATCACTGGACTCCAGTTAGTCACCTAAAATGCCCCCCCACCTCTATTCACACTAACAGCCCTTTCTGGAAAACCTTCTCCCCACACATGATTGTCATCTCCTTCCCCTTCTTCATTCATCTCCTACCCATGTCTGCCTGGACACTGCAGTGCTCCTACCTTGATGATAATGGACTGATCCTCTGAGCCTGGAAGCCAGCCCCAATTAAGTGTTGTTCTTATAAGAGATGCCTTGGTGATAGTGTCTGATCACAGCAGTAAAACCCTAACCAAGACAATTGCCTCTGCCAGGAGTGAGTTATATTTAAGTGAGACATTGGTCAAAGGGGCTCAGGGGAACCCCCAATTATCTCAGGCTATTTTCAAGGCTAATTGTTATTCTTCACAAAATGATAATAATGCCCCGTTACTGAAATCAATACCTATATATTTCATTGAACATAGAAAAGTTAAGCCACTTTTTTTTTAACAACTTGATATTCCCCTAAAGAGTAGTGTTCATAGTCCAGGCAGGTATGGTGCAGGAGGAGCTGAGAGTTCTACATCTTCATCTGAAAACTAGCAGAATACTGGCTTCCGGGCAGCTAGGATGAGGATCTTAAAGCACATACCCACATTATTATACATACTCCAATCATCCCACACCTACTTCAACAGGGCCATACCTTCTAATAGTGCCATTCCCTGGGCACTATTATATATACATGAAGCTTTTTCTGTAGTGACTTTCCACATGATGCCTCAAATGGCCATTGGTTATAATTGTTCTTCCCAGTACTTCTGCTGTACAGCTATGTTCCATCTCCTCTCCATATAATCCTCCTGTTCCTGTCTCCCATACCTGTCTTATCTGTAACTACATATTTTACTTCTCCTTCCTTGGTAGATCCTCTCCTAACTCCCATCCATTACTCTACATTTAACTTCTGTTGGTTTACAGGTTGTGGCATGCCTCTTACAGGCTTAAAAGCTAACATCCACATATAAGTAAATAAATATCCTATTTGTCTTTTGGGATCTGTGTTACCTTACTCCGGATGTACTTTTTCTAACTCTATACATTTGCCTGTAAACTTCATAATTTTACGTTTTAACAGATGAATAATAATATATTGTATCTATCCATAAAATTTTCATCATCTAGTCATCATTTCACAAACATTTACGTTGTTTCTGATTTCTGTTTATATAGACAGAAGTTGATATAGATGAGCAGGATTCTCCATAGTAGGATGTAGTGTCTTTTGTATACACACCAAAGGCATGGATCTTTAGTTAGCTGGATCTTTAGCTAGATAATTTCCCAGAATCCTGAGGAATTTCCTCATTGAATTTTTAATAGTCACTGTACAAATTTTCACTCTCATTGGCAGTGAATGAGTATTACCCTTAGCTCATATCCTTATCAGGATGAACTGTCATTTGTTTTATTGACCTTGGCCATTCTAATTGATGCAAAATGAAATTTCACATCATATTTGGTTTGTATTTGGCGGATAGCTGAAGATGTGGATCATTTCTTTTGAGTTTTCTTAATAATTTGAGTTCTTCTTTGAGAATTCTCCATTTAAATCTGTATCCATTCTTAAAATTGTGTGGTTTTTTTTTCTTGGTATCCAGTTTTTTTTTTTTTTTGTTTTTTTTTTTTTGTTTTTTTTTAGTTCTTTATATATTTTAGATATCATCCATCTACTAGGCATATAGTTCGTAAAGATCTTTTCCCATTCTATAACCTGTTGCTTTATCAGAATGATAGTGTTCTTAGCCATAAGAAGCTTTTAAGTTTCATGAGGTCCCATGTTTTAAATTTTTTCTTATTGGTTATGATATTGAGGACCTGATAAGGCTTTTTTTTTGTCCTAATGAGTTCAAGACTGTTACTCACTTTTACTTCTATCAGATTAAGAGTATCTGACCTTATGTTAATGTCCTTGATTCATTTGGAATTGACTTTTATACAGAGTGATGAATATAGATTTATTTGTATTCTTTTACATACATTCTTAATATGGATGACAACTGTTGCAGATTTTGTTTATTGCTTGAACTGTGTTAATTGTGTTCCCAAATAATTCTGGAATTCACATGTCTCCAGGTAAGTCTCTGCAGATCCCTGCCCCAGTTGGCTCTAACTGGTAAATAAATTTGCTGGAGGCAAATGGTTAAATGGCTGGGTAGGGGGACAGAGGCAGTACTTGAGGTTCCTAGGCAAAGAAAGCAGGGAGAGAAAAAAGAAAGAACTCGTGCCAGAGAAGCAGAAAGATCAGCCTGAGAAGTACAGCACAGAGGGTCTACCACCATAGAAGAGGGGATGGTGGCCCTGGAAAGCCTGGTCTGGGACCAGGGTGGAACATATAATCTAGTAAGAAATAATTCAGGAGAATAGAAGGGGGGAGTGTGTTAGCCACAGGGATGGTTTGGGAGTGCCCAGCCATTGTGTTGTTTAACGCATACTAAATATAAAGCTCTGTTTGTGTGTGTCTGTGTGTTTCCAAAATCTGGAACATTGAGTGAGTGACAAGGAATATGTGCCACCACAGGCAGGGTGATTTGAGAAGCATCAAGCAATTAATGCAACAGGCAAACAGGAAGCTCCAATTGGAAAATGTAGTATGGACCTGTCCACAGCTACACAGGTGATAGATTTTCCACACCTACCTAGGACTTTTCCCTTTCTTTTTTTGTTTGTTCACTTCTTTCTTTCTTTTTAATTTTTCTTCAAGTGTTTTTGAAACAGGGTCTGTCTATGTAATCCTGGATGTCCAGAGTTCTTTGTGTAGATCAGGTTGGTCTTTAATTCACAGATATCCACCTGCCTCTGAGTCCTAGATTCTGAAGTTAAAGGTGTATACTACCATGCATTATGCTGCACTGGGCTTTTTATTTGGCAACTTATACATTCTATAAATAGCATTATTCCCTATGTAAGATAACTCTAATTAAACTATTTTATATAAATATATATAATCTCACAAAACATTGGGCTTCCATATGTTTTTTCCCAACACTCTTGGTGTTAGCTATTCATCCTTCTACCCAGTCATGATTCCCATATTTCTCCTCTGTTAAACAATTATCTCTATTACTTCCACTTTCCCCTCCATAAGACATACATTCTACTATCCCCTTACTTAAGACCTTTCTTTTACATCATGTAATAGTATCATTTTGTACCTGGGTTCTACAGGTTCTCTAACTTTAACACATGTGTATGTGAATGCATGTGTGTGTGTGTGTGTGTGTTAGCATCATACACACACACACACAATGGAATTGATGCTAAAATGCATGTATGAGTCAGAGTACTTGGCATTTGTCTTTCTAAGTCTGAGTAACCTCATTTAGTGTAATGGAAATACATGCTTTGTATTATAAATCTGGCTAAGAATCCAGGGTTGTGGAGCTCACAGCTGCTGGGTATGGCTCTACTGCTATTATTCTGTTAAATGGAGAATGTATCAGATTGGCATCTAAATTTGTGCTTCTTTACTCTTGGGTTAGCATGAATATCAGAAATCATCAGAGAAGTTACTTTCTCCTTGCACAGTAATTAACACAAAAACTTACAATTGGTCCAGGTACAAAGCTCAGTGGGAAACTCAACCACAAATGAGGCATTGAGGCCAGAAGTCTGTATAAAAGAAGGACAGAAACATTCCCTGATCCAGAGATTAGAAAGCATTAGGAGCAGAATAGAAAAAATAATATTTGGGGTGGGGGTTGTTGTTGTTGTTCTTGTTGTTGTTTGGAAAACCAGGGCCAATATACTCATGAACTCACAAAGGCTGTAGTTGCCTGAACAAGATATACACAATAGCAGGGCAATCAGTATTATAAACATGGATGAGAAGAGAATTTATCCTTGTACAAGATAGTTTAATGTAAACTTTAAACAAACTATAGTCAACTGAGAAGGAACCTCAATTAAGAAAATGCCTCCATGAGATCATGCTGTATACAAACCTGTAGAGGAATTACTTAGTTAGGCATTGATGGAGATCTCATTCCACTGTGGGTGAAGACATTCCTGAGCTGGTGGTCTGGGTTTAATAACAAAGAAGGTTGAGCAAGCCACAGGGAGAGATCCAGGAAGCAGCACCAATCTATGTCCTGGAATCAGTTTTTGAGTTCCTGTCCTGACATTATTTGATGATGATCTGTGATATGAAAGCCAAATAAACTTTGTCCTCCCCAACTTGCTTTTCATCCATCATGGTGTTTCATAGAAGCAATATTAAGCCTAAACATCGACTGTCCCCCCTTATGAGGGGTTATTCACAATTGATAGTTTCTGGAGGAAGGGGAGTCAGGTTTTTTTTAAAGGTGTGGCTTTTCGCATGTTAACTACACTGCAGTATATGGCCTACACACAAAGGTATAGTGACCACATAAATTGGACTTCACGGGCTATTAACAACAACAAAAATTATGAGAACATAAAGTTAGGGAGTAGTTAAGTAGGAGTCAGTATGGGAAATGTTAGATGGGGAATGGGTTGAATATGATAAAATTATAAAATTATCAAAAAAATTTTAAAACATTTAAAAGTTAAATTAAAAACATAAAATTTTAAATTTTTGAAAAAAGAACTAAACATATGAATTTAAAATAAGTGTAGTTACTTTGAGACAAAGTGGGGGTATCTTTAATCAAAGAGCAAAAATATCAAGAGATTGACTAAGAAGAGCCATGAAAAACAGATCTATAGATATAAATGATTAAAAGAAAAAACAGAAGGAATGTATATTGAAATAATCAGAAGACATTTTTCTTTAAAGATACAAATGAATCATTAAAAAATTAATTTGAAACTTTCTCACAGGAAAGCATCTTACAAATAGTTTAGGTCTTATTACAAAATAATTATAAATGATAAAAGTGTTGAACTCCAATAAAACTTCCTGGGGTCTTGATCTGAAAAGGAAAACTAATATTTATTGATTATAGAAAAAAAGATGTTTACAAAAAAAGTCTAATAAGCAACTAAATGTTTTATTTACCTTACAGTAATAAATATTGACCACCAAGAATACATTGGATATATTATCCTCATTGTAATAAATCTGATAAAAATATCTTTAGACTAATATGCTGGGGGACCAGCCCATGGGGAGAGAGGAGGAGAGAAAGATGCAGCTGCTTCTTCTTTCTTCTCCTCCTCCATCCATCCGGTTCTTCTGGAGGCAGCCCGTATGCTACTGTAGCTGTACCTGCAGTCAGCGATCCTGTGGCCAGAAACTGGCACTTGCATCCCAGCCTTAAGACTAGCAAGGAGTTAAGTAAATAGCCTTGTACTATCCTAAAAACTTCTTCTGAGGGTAAGAGACTGCAGGCTAGGGTGAGTAACACAGAGAATTATCAGCAGAGGATTAGGCAACACGTAGCCTTTGTTCTATCTTAGCAGGAACTGCTGGGCTCTAACTTGCAGCTGGGTCGCAGGAAGAAAGACACTTAGAAAAGTTGCTATAGAGTTTATTAAGTGTAAAAAGTATCCTATGAAAGCTATCTGAGGGGAAATGTGGAAAGGTCCTGAGTGGGGAAGAAGAAGAGATTCTAACAAAGTAAAATTCTAAGAGAGAAAAATTCTAGGCAGGGGGAAAAGAAAAGGAAAAGACAAAGGGCTCCTAACTAACTGACTCACTCACTCACATACTCACTCACGCTAACTAACTAATTCGCAATTCTAACTCATTTCTTTGTCTTTGTCTTCTTCAGTATTTATACACCACTCAGCATACATTATCACATGTTACAAAGTTCATCACAAGTTCACACCAAAATTCAAATCATAAATTGAAATAGAAGTTTACAACACAGAATGTTTACATGAATACCCATTAGGAGTAATTATCTAGCTAGACATTCATCATCTGTCTAGCTCCACAGGTTCGAAGAAAGTTTGAAACTATAACTTAAGAAATTAGTGAAGTTTTGTATAGATAAACCCAGGCAATATTTTCTCTTCTGTCCTGGTACCTATAATAAATTGTGAATTCCCTTGGTTAATTGTTTTATGACCTCTTGGAATGTGCTCTAAGCAGGAGAAAGTCTAAGAGCAATTAACTGATAATACTGGGAGACTGGCAGAGTTCTTTTTGCAGTTTTGACTATGCCTGAGGGACTTAATAGCAGTCTCGATATAAAAGAGCTTAGTAATCACTGATATAATTTTAGGAATTCTTATAGGATCATCATTAAGACTTAAGAAGTCATCTATTTGCCTATATAGTATCACTAAAAGACAGTACATCTTCATGGATCTGCAGAGATCTGCTACAAAGGGGTGTGCTATTGCTTAGTGATAGTTGCATATGTATAATAATAATAATAATAATAATAATAATAATAATAATAATAATAATAATAATGGGAAAAGCATATTAATAGCAGGAATCTTTCCTAAAATCACATCCACCACAGCCTTGCTAATGGGGCACACTCATCGAAGATTATATAATAATCCGAGGCATGCATTTTAGGATGATCATCTGCTCATTATTAGCTTGTCCCATTATGGCTCCTGACACTAATAGAATACCATTGCTACTGATCCTGACCTGAAATCTTAAAAACAGGGAAAGATAAAATGCAAATCTCTCAGATATGCAACTTCCATCCTGTTTAAGGTAGCTTTGCTCCTTTGGCAAGATATTGTGATGTCTCTAATTATAGATTGAACTTACAATAATGATATTTAGTAGTTTACATATAAAAACAGACCTTCAAAATTTGTACGGGTAAGTTTAAATTGTAAAAACTGGGTAGAAAACTCTTTTCTCCAAGTGCAATTTAAATATTTATTTATGTATGGAGGTCACAGACCAGGCTCAGGTATCAATCCTCAACTTTAACCATATCATATCAGAATCAGGGTCTGTCTTTTTGTTTTGTTTTGTTTTTTTAACAAGTGTTTGAGATGATAATTATATCATTTCTGAGGGCAGATAGTTTCTTTGTTTTGATGTTCTTCTTGTTTTTATTAATTAAGTTATTTATATCTTGATAGGAGCTTCCTCTCCCTCCTCTCCTCTCAGTACCTCTCGCTTGCCTCATCTTCCTACAATCCTCCCATCCTCCCTTTCTTCTCAGAAATGTCTCAGATAAAGGAGGGTCTCTCATGGAGATCAACCTGTCTTGGAATATAAAGTTTCAGTAGGATTAGATGTAACTTCTCATATTGTAACTAGGCAATGCAGCCCAGTTAGGGGGAAGAGATCCAAACGCAGGCAAAAGAAAAAAAAATCAGATACAGCCCCTGCCCCCGCCCTGCCCCCGCCCTGCCCCCGCCCCTGTCCCCACCCCTGCCCCGCCCCTGTCCCTGCACCTGCCTCCCACCCCTGCCCCTGATCCTGCTGTTAGGAGTCCCACATGAGCTGCACAACTGATATATATGTTGAGAGGGCCTAGGTCACTCCCATGAATACTGTCTGCTTGGTGGTTCTGTATCTGTGAGCCCCCATGGGTCCAGGTTAGTTGATTCTGTATGTTTTTTTGTGGTGTCCTTGACTTCTCTGGCTCTTTTAGTCCTTCCTCTCACTTCTTCTACAGGATTACCCATGCTCCTCCTAATATTTGACTGTGAATCTCTGCATCTGTTTCCATCAAGTTTCTGCACAAAGACTCTCATATGAAAGTTACGCTAGGTGCCTTTGTGGAAGTCTAGCAAAAATATCATTAATAGTGTCAGGGGTGGGCTCTTTATCATGGCCTGAGTCTCAAGCTAAGCCAGTTGTTGATTGGCTATTACTTCAGATTCTGAAGTACCAACTTTACTCCTCCTAGAAATTTTAGTTCTCAGGTTTTATGGCTATATTAATATCCTAGTACTCCCATTAGAAGCCTTTTATGCTTACAGGAGCTGTCTGTTTCAGGCTCCATATCCCCCTTTCCAGGAGTCTTAGCTCCAGTCACCCTCTGAGATTCCTAGGAGTTTTCATTGTCCTAGGTTTCTAGCTCATCCCAGACACACCAGTTCCAGTTCTCTCTTAAAGTACCATCTTCTTCCATCTTCCCCACACAAGATCCTACCTGCTCTTTTTCCAAATTCCTCCCCAACTTCTCATCCACCCAGTTCCCTTCATTCATTGATCCTTGATGTCTATTCTATTTCCCCTTCAGAATGAGAGTCAAGGGTCCTCTCTTAGGCCCTTCTTGTTACTTGGCTTCTTTAGATCCCCGGGTTGTAGTATGATTACCCTGTACTTTATGGCTACTATCAACCTGTCAGTACATACATACCATGCTTATCTTTTTGGGTCAGGATTACCTCATTCATCAGGCTCTTTTCTAGTTCTATCCATTTGCCTGCAAATTTCATTATGCCATTGATTTTAATGGCTAAGCAACATCCCATTGTATAAATGTACCACATTTTTAAAAAGTTCATTCTTCAGTTGAAGAAAATCGAGGTTGTTTTCAGTCTTTGACTGTTGCCAACAAAGCTTTTAGAAACATAACTGAGCAAGCGTCCTTGTGATATGGTTGAGCATCATTTTGGTATATGCCCAGGAATAGTATAGCTGTGTCTTGAGGTAGACCTATTTCAAAGTTTATGAGAAAACAAATTGATTTCCAAGCTGATTGTACAATTTTGGAATTTTGGACTCCAACCAGAAATGGAGGATTGTTCCCCTAGCTCAACATCCTTGTCACTTGAATTTTTATTTTGGCATTTTGACAGGTTTAAGGTAGAATATTACAGTCATTTTGATTTGCACTTCTATGATGACTATGGATGTTGAATATTTATTTGTTTCTTGGCCTTTAATAAATAAGACCTCATGGAACTGGAATGCTTAGGTAAATGATACTATCAAAAGAACAAAACAGCTACCAACCAGTTGGAAAAAATATTCTTCAACTCTGCATCAGAGGGCTGATATTCAAATTATATAAAGAATTCAAGAAGCTACACAAATAGAAAGCTCACCAAACTAAATAACCCAATTAAAAATGGGGTGCAAATATAAGCAAAGAATTCTCAACAGAGGAATGCCTAATTGGAGTGAGAATTTTAAGAGTGACTAGAAATTTGAAACAGAGAATGTGATAAAAAGTAGTATGCCAAACAGAATATCTACTTACATGGTTACTTGTCCTAAGCTATCAATGTGTTCAGAAGAAATTCTGGTCTATGCAAATGCTGTTAAATAAGCTTCCTGTGTTTGAGGATACGTGAACAAATAACATTCTAAAATGTAGTTTTGATCTTTTACTACCACTTGGCATCATATAATTAAAAATAAGCAGCCATCTAAAATCAAAAGTAAATATTTTTCTCATGTGTACACTTTACTTTTGTCAACATTGAACCTGATCATTACCTGCAAAGTTTAGATCATGAAATGTTTAGCAAAGGATGGCTTTGTTGGGCATCAATGGGAGGAGATGCCCTTGGTCCTGTGAAGGCTCAATGCCCCAGTATAGGGGAATGCCAGCGTGGTGAGATGGAGTGGGTGGGTGGGGGAGTACCCTTATAGAAGCAGAGAAAAGGGGGATGAAATAGGGGGTGTCTGGAGGGGAAACCAGGAAAGGAGATAACATTTGAAATGTAAATATATAAAATATCCAATAGAAAATAAACCAAAAAATGAAATGTTTATATATCTCAGAATTTAATTATTCACTCATTTTTATAAACTATGTGCATTAAAACCTGTGTTGAACCATGACAATATTGAAAGAGAAGTAAGGGTTGCTTTCCCTTGAAACGTGACTATACTCAAATAGAAAAGACTCATAGAAGAAATATTTTAGCATAAAGGATGTGCAGTCAAATATAAAATTCAATAATCATGTAAACAATGGAATCAATTATTCTCTTAAGTAATGGTTAGGGAGCAGGAATACTGCTTTTGGAGTGTGTAGTGGTAGTTTTGCTTATATGTATGTCTGTGAAATACATGCATGCTCATGGACCATGGAGAATATAAAAGTGTACCAGATCCATTGGAACTAAAATTGGACATAATTGTTAGATGTTATGTAGGTTCTGGAAACCAAAACAATGTTCTGTAAGGTCAGCCAGTGCTTGTAACAGCCAACCCATCTTTCCAGCTCTTATCAAAGTTTTCATTAATGTGTTGAACAGCACTACTGCCATGGATTGGTCTTGTATGTGATATTTTGACATTCATTTTCTGAAAACTCCATATTCTTGGCTTTATGCTAATAGCCAAACATAAACTCATTATATTTAATTTTCTAATAAAATGAAAGCTGTTTTTGTGATTATTAAAGTAATATATTTTTGAGTGTTAGAATATATAAGAATCAAAAAAAATCTATAATTGGCTTTGGTGGTGCTTGTCTTTAGTCCCGGAATTTGGGAGACAAAGAAAGGCAGACTTTTCTGAGTGTGAAGCCAGCCTGGTCTATACAGTGAATTTCATGACATACATGTCTACAATGACAGATAGGTTTTTAAAAATCCAAAAGCAACAAAAAGTGTTACCTTTAGTAAAATATTAATTTGATTAGTATATATTTCTATCATAATATGTGAACACATATAATATACAAATATTTAAATATATATAATTTTAATAGTATTTAGCATAATTTTATACCTTGAATTTTATAAATGCTCTATGTAGAATAGAACTCTATATAGAGTATGGCTGGAGACAGGAGAAAAGCCCAGGGGGGCAGGAGAATGAATGGAAATATTCAGTTGCCAGGGTTGGGGGCTGGGAGGAACCTCTAGAAAATCCCAGAGACCTGGTATGGGTTAGGTTCCCAGGAATCCATGTGGGTTACCTTAGCTCAGGTGCCCAATACTAGGAATATGGAACCTGATGGGTCCACCTGAAGAGTGCCCTGAAGGAGCAATAAAGACACCAACCTGTCTACAACACTTTTGACCAAAAATTGATCCCATATAAAAGAAATACAGGGAGAAAAATGGAGCACACTGGAGGAATAGCTGACCAGTGACCAGCCCAACTTGTGATCCATGCCATGGGTGGGCATCTATCCCTGACACTGTTTCTCTATTCAGTTTCTAACATAGCATGCCAAATCTTTCTAATGTACTACCATCAAACATCTCCAAGAAGAAAGGTAAGGAGTTCTTTTTATTTATGAACTTATCCTCCTAGCCTAGCCATAGAGAGAACAAACATAGGTGCATCAGAACCTGTAAGACTTGGAGACACAGGAATTTAAAGAACGGTGCTCCCCACCATTGCCTTGTTTCCCTTTCCCTCTCTGCCTTCTTCCATTTTTCTCATCAACACTTGCTCTTTGTGTCTTTGTTGTTTCTTACATCCCTTTCTCCAGTCTGTGTTTCCTTGGTGCCACTTCCTACGAATCATTTTATTAGTAGTCAATGCAACTATATTTAGGAACATAGTTATATCATTATGTTGTTTCTGAATGTTGAAGCTGATAGATGTCAACTAAAAGGACCATGTCTTTTGATGTTTGAAAGGCAAAAAAATAAAAATAAAATAAAAAATAGAGAAGTAATCAGCTCTCTAATGGTGGTATCCAGGTAACAACAATATGGTTTAAGAAATGCCTGAGTTTCCATTGCTAATCAACTTGTTTTTTGACCAAAACTCAGTTTGAATACAGTGTAGACTGAATATTGGCATACAGTACTGAGGAGCTTAAAGAAAGAACAAAGGTGAAGGAGTAAACGTTAAGTTTATTTACTAAGCTCTTAAACACAAACTATAACCATTATAATTTATTGTTTAAGAAGAAATAAACAATACATTCCATTAGAATTACTATGGAAATCCAATCCCTGGGTGTCAGGGCCATGTTAAAAGCATGTTAGTTATACATTTAGAGAAAAAATACTAGCAAAAAGAGATTTAAACTTAAAGAAAGTGAGGTTTTTAATCCTAAGTGTGGTGAATGTTTCAAATACATTTAGCTGTTGTTAAAAATAACTTAGTGTCTTAAATATTTATTTGCCCAAGAAAAGTAAATGAGTTCAATGAAGCTGCAGCCTGCATGCCAGCACAGTGGGGTGAGCTGCGGAGGATGTTATGACATTATTTCTTTTCTTGTACACTCCTCTGATAGATAACTTTAATCTAATTTCTTCCTTTTCTATGAATGTTACCACTCATTTGAAAATGTGATTTCCTGTATACTTCTTACTAATGACATAATTTACTCTGAAATGCAAATCTTTATACATGTGAAAACAAGTCATTAAGAACTTATGACACAACAGACATACACATGGTTAATATTCATTGGGATAGCTATATTTTAACTGTTTTAGTTTTAATATTATTTTGGCTTTTAAACATTAGTGACATAATATTTTTGCTTTAATTTTCATGGAATGTAAGTTAGTGTCACTTTTACTTTGCATACTAAAAACAGCAAATCTCTTCCAAATTCTACTTTTATTGTTGTAATTTATTAAAAGTCTAGTTTGCTTATCTCAATCTAATTTGTAACTTTGTCACCTTCAGGATAAAACCAAGTAGGAGAATATTGATTTAAATTCATTTTATACATTTTACATCAAGGAAAAAGGAGAGATGAGTGTTAAATATGTGTATATAATCAAATATTTAAAAGGATACTTATCTAGCTGATCTGTGGCCAGTTATAGAAGATAAGCAGATAAAAGGTAGTGTTTAAGACAGTGACTTAGTGTCTTAGGTACTTTCCTATAACTGTGACAAAGCACCATGACCAAGGCAAGTTAAAAAAGAGTAAATTTAATCTGGGGCCTCATAATTCCAGAGGATTAGAGTCCAGGACTATCATGGCAGGATGCATGGCAATAGGCATGCAAGTGTAGAACTGGACTCGTACCTGAGAGATTGCATCTAATCTAAGGCCTGGGCACACATATGCACACACACACACACACACACACACACACACACACACACTCACATGGGGGAGGGAGGAGGGAGGGAGAGAGAGAGACAGAGAGAGAGAGAGGGAAGGAGAAGGAGGGAGGGGGAAGGAAGAAGGGAGAAAGACACACACACACAAACACAAAGACAGAGAGAGAGAGAGAGAGAGAGAGAGAGAGAGAGAGAGAGAACAACACAGAGATGAGAATGAGCTAAGCAGGAGGAACATACAATTTTTAAACCACAGTGCCCACCCACAGTGGCACACCTCCTCCAACAAGGCAACAATTCTTTATCTTTTCCAAACATTTTCACCAACTGGAAACTAAGCACTCAAATATACGAACCTGTGGAGGCCACTCTTGTTCAAACCACAATACTTAGTTAACTTTAATTCTTCTATTTTGGGGTTTGGCATTATATACTTGAATAAATTAAAAGAATAACAAGTAATGGACAAATTTGTTCTAGGAAATCTGACATGTATGAAGTTATGGTGTACACATAAGAATGCCATTTGTGTCTTTTCATGCTTATGTGGGCAAATGAATAAATGAATTCTTACTATAGGTTAATTATATATATGGTTATGTATGAACATACATACAAATTCACATATGAATATGTGTTGGGGGCCGACTTTTAGCAGAAAGCGGCTATTAGCTTTGCAGCCATCTTGAGCCATATACCCTGACATGAGACTTGGATTACAATAGCCTACAACAGCTGAGCACACTCAGATAATCTTGGTTTAAATACCTTGAGATTAAAGGTGTGTGAGATTAAAGGTGTGTGACTTAAGAGTATGACTTAGAAGTATAGAGATCAGAGTCAGAGACAAGACCTAAGGGCATGATTAAAGGTGTAACTTAGAGGCATGGCTTAGAAGACATATAAAATGCAGAGACAGAACAGATCATCATCAGACACAGCAGATAGAGGTGACAGAGAAGGAGACACTTACAGGAAGAGAGACTGAAGAATAAACGGGATTGAATCACACCCTGTCTGGTCTCCATTCTTCGAGTCTGCCCTCACCCTCGCTCTTGCAGAACCTCGACCCGCGGACCTGAGAGGCAGCTTGGGCCGGGATACAGTGGCCGCCCAAACGTGGGTCGGCCAGGGCCTCAACATTTTGCCTGGGCTGCGACGTTTTTGGCCGCCCCAAAGTGGGGCTAGTGTGGACCCCAACATTATTTTTGGCTGCCCCAACGTGGGGCTAGTGTGGACCCCAATATTATTTTTGGCTGCCCCAACGTGGGGCTAGTGTGGACCCCAACATTATTTTGGCCGTCCCAACGTGGTGGGGCTAGTGTGGACCCCAACATTATTTTGGCGCCCAACATGGGGCTACTGCGGTTCTCAACAAATATGCATACATATTCATATATATGAATATTAGTAAATTCCAACTCTACATTGATCAGTACACTAAAACCTAATACATGCATATATTATAAGTAATCTATCACTGTGGAGAAGTAGGACTTCCTTCTAATGAGGGTGGATGTATAAACTTGTACAACATCTATGGAAATTAATATGGTTCTCCAGACAATTGGGAAATGAGCTACTTCAAGACTCGGCTATACTACTTTTGATCATATACCCAAAGGATGCTGTATCCTACCACAAGGTCAACTATTCCTCTGTGTTCATAGCAGTTTTATTCATAATAGCCACAAACTGAAAACTACCTAGTTGTCCCTCAACCAAAGAATGAATAAAGAAAATCTGGCTCATTTACACAATGAATATTACACATCACATTAAAAAATGACATGAAGAAACTTGTAAGCAAATGTATGCAACCTGGAAAATAATCATCCTCCATGAGATAATGTTAGGGTGAGTCACTTGACCAGACTTGCCCTGTGGTTAGCATTACCATAACTCAGGTTGAATTGTTGGGCTTCATCATCTATTTGGGGACCTTGGAGTCACTATTAGGAGCTGGTGTCTCTGTCTATCATGGTAAACTTTTTTCATTAAACATTTTAAGTTCCATATTCAGCAGATTTCTCACAAGTTTGAGAACCATTATCTATTAAGTACTGTAAGGCCCCCACGAAGGGAGGACCTCACCCAAGCCTCGGGAATTTGCAACCACCCATTAACTGCAAGACACCAAACTTGATGTAATCAGTAAGAGGTATATTTTAATCAGTATACTGAGGTCAAGACCCATGACCCACGCAGGGGCAGTGGGGTCTGACCCCGGGGCTTTGGAGACAGAGAGAATTTAAAGCCCAAAACCACAACCCAGGGGGAGTAAGGGAGGGCTATTGGAGAGCACCTGTGGAAAGTCCCAGCCCATTATTCAGTTTGTGACAGGGTATAAGGAACAGGCTATTCTCTAAGAGCCTATATGTAATCAGCCATCTATCTGTGGTCAGCCAAGTTCCTGGTATCTAGGGTGCACAGGCATGCTAACTTGAACTCTCAGCTCAAACCCTATTCAATCTATTTTATGATTAGTTTTTAGTTCCTGGTACCCATAGCACTTGGTCACGCTGTCCTGAACTCCCAGCTCTGAACTCCTAGCTTATCTATTTTGTCTTGTGGATAGCTAGTTTCCTAGGACCCAGAATGCAGAACAAGCTGATCTGCACTCTTGACTCCATCTGTGGAAGGTTTAAAAATTTTTAACTCTTTCAGTACCACTGAGTGAACAATGAAACAAACCTTGCTTACTTTCAGTTGCTTGTTTAACTTCCCAAATATCTATAGGAGTGTAAATAAGGTTTATTTCTGTAATTAATTACATTAGATTTTAGCATGGCTACAATTATAGTTCCAACCACGTTAAAGAGTTTGACCATTTGTAAGGTTATTGATTATTAACTTGCATATCCTAATTATATTTAATGATTTATAATAAGATACTAGCTTTTATAAGCCTAGAATTTTACATTTTTATCTCTATTAACTTTGAGCCTGTGATAGTTTGTATATGCTAGGCCTAGGGAACAGCACTAATAGAAGGTGTAGCCCTATTGGAGTAGGCGTGGCAGTGTTGGAGTAGGTGTGTCACTGTGAGTGTGGGCTTTAAGACCCTTATCCTAGTTGCCTGGAAGCCAATATTCTGCTAACAGCTCTCAGATGAAGATGTAGAACTCTCAGTTCCTCTTGCACTTTTCCTGCCTGAATGTTCTATGTTCTTCCTGCCTTGATGATAATGGACTGAAATTCTGAACCTGTGAGTCAGCCCTAATTAAATGTTGTCCTTATAATAAGGGATGTCTTGGTCATGCTGATTGTTCACAGCAGTAAGTGGCTAACTAAGACAGAAGTTGGTACCAGGGACTGGTGTGATAGGCCTGACCATGCTTTTGTTTGGAAGAATGTGTATTTTGCTACTTTGGATTTGGAAAGCCATGGAATGCCTTAAGTGGGATTTGATGGGCCATCCTAGTAGGAATATGGAAGACTTTGTTGCTGAGAATAATTTGAACTGCATAGAGTTTGAAGCCAGCCTGAGACAGAGCAACTTCTAGGTGAAGAAAAGCTTAAATCCAGGTATAGTGGTATACATTGTTAATCCCAGGAGACAAGCATGCAGATCTCTGAGTTCCAGGTAAGTCTACAGAGCAAGATCCAGGACAGCCAAGTTTAGGCAGTGAAGGAGAGGGAAAAGATGAAGCTATTGATAATGTGTTAGAACAAAGTGCTATGTTCCTGCTCTTGCAAGCAGCAGAACTCAGCAGCTTTGGTCCTGTGTTCCTGGTTTTATAGTCAAGAGGAGAAAGAGATACTATTGATGCTGATTTGCTGGAGCTAAGAAATTTGTGGTGATTAAGAAAAGACCAGCATCACTGAGATGAAATCTACTGGGAAATGTTTTCTGAGAGCATAAAGAAACTGGGTTCCAGAGATAGTGGAGGTTGTAACTCATTCTTCAGCTGGACATGGAAAAGTCACCCAGGTGGTACTGGTTTTGAAGGCATGAAGGAGTCAGGAAGAGCAGCTAAGGCTTGGCACTGTGAGAGGCCAAGGAAGGCCACTGGTGAATGCTCAGCCTCAGTTGCAGTTGTTGGCCCAGGACTGAAGGGGTCATCCAAAGGAGTTGAGGTTTGAAGCTATGAAGAAAGCCTATGAGAAGCTATTGGTGAATCCTGTTTACAGTTGAAGACCACGGTGTATTGGAGATGCCAGTAACATGGAATGATCACCAAGAACAGCCGAAGCAGTGGAATGGATCAACCTGAGCTTAGAGTGCTAGAGGGCAGAGCTGAAGAAGTGACCCAATCCCTTTGGAGGAGCCCAGAACATCAGGTGTTGATCCAAGACATTGGAACAAGAAACTGTAATGTTGAAATTACCTTGGAGACCCCAAGATATTTGAGATGCCAGAGTTGTGGACTATGTGCTATTGAAAGCTGCTAACAGGGAGTGGAACGGAGACCTGAATAGAGAAGTTTATTACTGTCAACAAAGATGAAAAGGGAGTTGGAGATCTGAAGATCACTTTGATATCAGACCTGGAGATGCAGAGTTTGGAGTTTTCTCATCTGGTTTCCTATCTTGCATTGAGGATTACAGTTAAGTGATTGAATGATTTTCAGAAGAGACTTTGAACTTTGGACTTTTAATATTGTTGAGATTGCTATAGACTATGGGCACTCTCTAAGTTGACCTAAATGTATTTTGCAATGTTATATTTAGGTGTGACCCCCACAGTCTCATATGTTTGAACAAGCCTGTGGAGGCCAGGTAGTAGACTGTGATGGTTTGAATATGCAAGGCCCAAGGAGTGACACTATTAGAAGTTGTGGCCTTTTTAGAGTACTTGTGGCCTTGTTGGATGGAGTAGGTGTGTCACTATGAGTATGAGCTTTAAGACCCTTATCCTACCTGCCTAGAAGCCAGTATTCTGCTAGTAGCCTTCAGATGAAGATGTGGAACTCTCAGTTCCTCCTGTATCATGCCTGCCAGGAAGCTGCCATGTTCCTGCCTTGATGATAATGGACTGAATTTATGAACCTGTAAGTGAGCTTCAATTAAATGTTGTCCTTACAAGAGATGTCTTAGTCATGTTGTTTGTTCACAGCAGTAAAACCCTAACTAAGTCAGAGCCTTAAAAAAATAACTTCTGAGTTGAAACTTTTTCATGTCTGTGGTTTTTTTTTTTTTTTTATTTGCTAGGCTTAGGTAGTGGCACTATAGTGAGGTGTGGCCTTGTAGTAGATGTGACCTTGTTGTTGGAAGTGTGTCACTGTGGAGCTTGGCTTGTGACAATCCTCCAAGCCACATGGAAGTAAGTCTTCTCCTGTTTGCTTTCATAACAAGATGTAGAACTCCCAGCTCCTCCTTCCCCATGGCTGCCATGCTTCCAACTTTGATAATAGTGGACTGAACTTCTAAACCTGTAAGCCAGCCCAAATTGAATACCTTTGACCTCCAAACTTGGCCCATGACCTTAAAGCTCCACTGTTTCCTCAATGGCCTCTCCAAGAGAAGTGCAAGCTTATCAGTCTTGTCATCCATCCATCCATTCACCATGAGTCAGAACACATAGAGACAGAAACATACAAGGCAAGACACAGGGCCAAAATGACAACAAAAAACACAAGACAAGGACATTTACAATGTAAGTCATACACGGAGGCCCATCAGCCTCACTAAGAGAACTTTTCTTAACAAATAGGAAGCTCCCTCTTTTCCCCCTCAACACACTGCATCATAACCCAGATGCTGGGAAGCCATCTTTCTGAATTCTCCTTGGGGTCTGGAATACATACCACCCATTGTGGCCTCACTAAACTTCAGTTTAGCCAACAGTGTCCCTATGTGTTGAGACCCTGTTAATGTATTCCCTATCAAGAGTTCTAGCCAAGATTTTTGGCTCCCTGATGCACCATGGCTCTAAGGCAGAAAAGAAAGTAGGGAGAAACCTGGTAGCTCTGGCTGAAGCATGAATTAATAAGAAATAACGAGTGGGACATGATACCTCTCTCTTTGCCCTAGATGAAGAATTGTCATCCCTCCTCAGATCCCCTACATCCCCAGAACAAGATCCTCCAGAACCAGAATTCAAATACCTCAGTGGATAAAAAGAAAGAAAACACTTGCTGTTTTCCTTTCAAGTGCAACTACTCACCTTTCACACAGCAGAAAGTATTGTCCGTGAATCAAGAGTCCAACTTCAACTTAGGGGTTTTTTGGTTTGTTTTGTTTGTGTTATGTTGTCTTATCTTGCTGGAACCTCCAATTGTTAAACATGATAACCAACAGAGAAAAAAGAGTTCTACAATTTTGAGGCAAATTTGAAGCAAGCATTAGTAGTTAAATACTAGCTAGGATGATGGACTCTGGCCAGATCCATCTCTGGGACAGAAAATTATTATCAGTCACATTTTGTAGAGGCATTAAAAAGCAAAGCAACAATATCACCATATTTTCCAGCAGGTCCAGTCAGGGGCAAGCATACATCTTGAAATATTCCTTGATTATGTACCTCTTGCCCACATCCAATCAAGCACAGTTGGTGCAAACAAAGTTGTTTAGGGGAATAAAAACATGTGACTTATTACTTCCCAAGAAATATAGCCCACAAGATTGTAGGAAGTTATCTGTTCTTGGGCAAGTAGACCTTACAAGTAAATTTTGAGTCTTACAATAACTCAGACCAATAAAGACAAATATGGTATGTTTTCATATGTAATTGAATATAAGCTGTGAAGTAAATCATAATCATGTTTTTTAGCTATTTGTATCATGTTTCTTAACCATTTTTATTTCCTATCGAACGTAAGGATAATTTTTGTTTGGATAATATCATGTATATTGTATGGAAGCACCTCCCATCAATAAAAATATAATAATTATATAATAATTATAAATATGTATAAGTTTATGTAAATACAATTTTTATAATTTAAAGAATATAATTTATATAAATATAAAAATAAAATATAAAAATAGCTAATAAGGTTGTTATGGATTACTGTTTGTATGTTTTACTCCCTCAAGTACACATACTCAGGAAAAATCTTAATTGGTCAGATAAGGCTAGAGCCTGTGATTGGGCAGTGCAAGGAAGAGGCAGAGCTGAAAGTTTTAGATAGGGGAGAGGAAGAGGAGACAGAGACTGGAAAGACAAGATACAACCTGAAAGAGAGAATAATGAACCAGAACCATGTGGTCCAAGGAGTCAGAAGTAACTGGGGATTTCATAGCTAGAAGATTCAGTAAAGTAGGGCAGAGTTGTTCAATCTAGGTGTGCAGCTTGTATTTGTATCAATTGAGTTTTATGTTCTTTGTGTGAGCATTTTGGAGTTGAAGATTTACTGTCATAAATTTAGTTGGTTATTACAACTCTCTGGCGTTATCATTTTATATGGCAAAGGAAATCAGAGCAAGTGGCAGCCAGTTTCTACAGACTAGCGACTGAGTAGCTGGTTTAGGATTGCGGAGCTAACCACGGCAACCAGGGCTTGGGGCTCCCCGTGGACATCAGGAGACCATATTTTAAACTATATGCTACATGAGGTGAGGCAGGATTATAAGGTGGAGTATCCAGCAGAATGAGAGGAACTCAGGGGGAAAAAATCAGGAGCAAGATTTTGACCATCAAAAAAAAAAAAAAAAAAAAAAAAAAAAAAAAAAAAGAATTTGACCATCTGGACTTGGGAAGTTGGACATATGAAACTGAGAAGAGGTATCCAGCCGTGTGGCAGACATAGAGTAGTATTAATAGGATAGTTGAGATATGAATTAGTCAGGACAGAAGCTTAGTTTATGGCCTAGGCAATAATTCATAAATATATAAGACTCTGAGTTTTTATTTGGGATCAGGAGCATAGGTGGAAAAGCCCACATTTACAAATGGTACCCAATGGTGCGTGTAATCTCAACCTAGCTAAAAACCCAAATTTATAACAAAAGATTCAGGTGTTGAAAAAGTCATGGGTGAAAGAGAGAAAAAAACCTCCCTGAGCAGGCTCATAGTCAGGAGGAAGGTATTTCCTTAAAGAGAGCAAACCGAAAACCTCAATGCTTGCCACAGCCATAGCTCCTTTAAAGGTGGGCCCATGCAGGGGGAGGGTGGATGGCATAGGGGGTTTCTGGAGGAGAAACCAGGAAAGGGGGTACCATTTGAAATGCAAATAAATAAAAGATCCAGCTAAAAAAAAAAGGAGGCCCATGAACTAATTCATGGGCCGAATTCAAAAAGTGTTCCATATTTAGCTCTGGCCTGAGACTTAGTTGTCTTCCTAGATGCAGCAGAGGGACTGAGCAGCCTGAGATCATGGAAAATTAGAGTATGACCACAGGAATATCCTGCAACAACCCAGACTTAGAACTTGCAGTGACACATTGTGGCCTCATGCCACCTTCTAACAGTGGGTGGAGGTCAGAGGATAGACTCAAACCAGTATGTGAGAACATATGGGTCCATAACTGCAGTAGAAACACTTGATGGATGCCAGCTACAGATACATGGAAATGGTTGGAAACTGAAAAGTCACCAAACTTGGTAAGATACTTGGTAAGTCCTAAGGAGAGAGACAGAGTTAGAGATTAAAAAGAAAAATATTATCTGTGTTTAAAAGAATAGAAAACACAATGACTTAATGCATCTGGAACCCATATGAATTTGATTCACTTAACAGTGTACAAATTATTTTTCAGCAAGTTACAATTTTATATATTCTTTTTAAGAGAGATCAAAAGAAAATATACATACATATGGAAAAGATTGAAAAAATTCTTGCTAAGTACAAACAATAGAACAAAATTTTAGACAATCCTTTGACTCATGCAGAAATTTAAAAAAAAATTCAATCTGGAACCTATCACAACAGCAAAAAACGGTAGTTCTATATGAGAAAAATCCACAAAGATGTGAAGAATTAGAATGGCAACCCATAGAGATGCAATATACTGAATTACAAGTACAGATTCTGTTTAATGAACCCATCTTAGAGCAATGTCATGCAATGCCTTACATGTTTAATTTTGTAGGTTTTGGAGAAACAAAATATGTATATATGTTAATACATTATATAGCTGATTTCATGCTCAGGATTTCAATACATTTTTGCCTTGAGTTTGGAAAAGGCTGATTCTGAGACTTTACATTTATTCAAGATGATGGCTATCTTGGAAATGCCTTTGCAGATTAAAGTTGATGCTTTGACATATGTATCCATAAGAATACAATATTTTAGACATTATGATATAAAACACGTTACTGTCATATCTCACAGTCCTACAGGACAAACAATTATAGAGAGATCTAACAGCTCTTTAAAAGAGATGCATGGAAACATCCAGGCAGGCATAAATGTGGAGGAGCTGAGAGCTCTACACCTTCATCTAAAGGAAGCCAGGAGAAGACTGGATCCCATATGGCTAGGAGTGTTTCAAAGCCAATGCCTACACTGACATTTTTAATAGGTCACACCTCTTCCAAAAAGGCCACACCCCTTAATGGTGCTACTCCCTGGCCTGTGGATATTCATATTACTACAGTCCACTCCCTAGCTCCCATAGGCTTATTCAAACGCATGAGTCTTTGTACACCATACTTAGGCATAGCATAATGCAAAATATTTTTAGTTCAACTACAAGTCTCATAGCCTATAACAGTGTCAACAGTGTCAACAGAGTCAAAAGTCCCAAGTTCAAAGTCTCTTTTGAGATTCATGTAATCTATTAATTGTACTCCCTTTTAAAGGCAAAAGGAAAAGCCAGATCACATACCTCTTCCATCACAAAATATACACTACCATTTCATAATGACATAGTAAGAAAATTCTGGACAAAAACAAGACCAAAACCAGATGGGCAAACTTCAAACTCTGAATCTCCATGTCTGATGTCCAACTCTTTTCAGTTTTGCTGACTTCAACACAATTCTTTCTATTGGGCTGTTTCTACTCCTTGGTAGGAACAGTATCCTTAGCAGGTGTCCCACAGCTCTGGCATGCCTAACATCTTGGGACCTCCAAGGTAACTTCAGTTTTATAGCTTCTTGTTCTAATATCTCCAATCCACACATGATCTGGGATTCTTCAAAAGGATAACTTCTCGAGTTCTGTCGTCTTACAGCACTCTAGATTCTGATTGACTCCACTACATTGCTGCTGCAGTTCTTGGTGGTCATCCCATTGTACTGGGGTCTCCAATACACTGGGGCTGCATCAAGGCTTCACCAGTAGCCTCTCATAGGCTCTCTTCATGATTCCCTGCTCCAACTTCTTTGCATGACCTCTTCAGTCCTGTGCTGTCAACTGCAACTGAGGCTGAACCGTAACCAATGGCTTTCTATGACCCTTTGAAACCAGTACCACCTGGGTGACCCTTGGGCTGTGTCTCATTGGGGATCCCCAAAAGACCAATGAGGAGCCAACTCCAACATAATCACACTAGGGTCTCTGTATTAAAGCTAGAGCTTGACACAGCAGGATGGTTTGGTGATGAAGCCCTGAACTATCATCGGGACAAGGTTTTATAGGAAATTGGAGCAAGTGAGGGAGTGTCTATCCTGGCAAACATCTAATTGAATGACTATTGTAAGCTGACAGATAGGTGTTATGAAGCAAGATGTGAACAATCACTGTCTGAAATTGCATCTAAAACAGACTAATCTTTGATTAACTGTTTCTAGAAAGTAGCTAGGGAATAATTCTGGGGTATGGGCCAAAACCAACCATGGGGTCCTTCCTGGTACTTGAATGTAGCTTGGGTTCAGCTGCATGCCAAGTTCTGAGGCTTTTTTTTTTTTCTCTTAAAATGAGGGTTAGTAACAGAATGGAGTCCTCTCACACATTACCAAATACAGCTTCAGCAACAAAGTACAACCTTAGCTATCTCTGGAATACATAGTCTTTGTGCTATCAGAAAACAATTCCCACAAGATTTCACCACTAATTCCTTAGCTTCAGCTAACCAGCATCAATTGTCCCAGTAGTCTCCTTCTCCTCTTGACTATAATGCAAGAGCCACATGGCTGAAGTTGCTTGTTGTGGCTGAATATGTCCCCTTATTTTATTATATTATCACCAGATTTCTGTTTTTCAACTCCTTCACTACATAAGCTTGGCTGTGCTGGAACTTTCTCTGTAGACTGATTTTGAACTCAGAGATCTGCATGTCTCTGTATTCTGAATTCTGAGATTAAATATGTGAACCACCACTCCTGGTCCTAAGCTTTTCTCTACTTGGAACTTGCTCTGTCTCAGGATGGACTTGAACTCAGAGATCTGCTGGCCTGTGTCTTCTGGGATTAAGGCTGTGTAACATCATGACTGAGCCTAAGCATTTCATGGCAAAGATTTAAGATCTGGGTCATATGTGTAGCTTCCATTTTTTTATTGAACTTTTGATTAAAAGTTCAAATAAAACAATAACCAGGTCATAACAATTCCTAGATTTAACTATCCCTTCTTCAACTGCAAAAAGCATATGTTTATCTGGGTGGGATCTTGACCCAAGGTTACCACTTTCTTAATTCTATTGAATATCCTTGAACACAAGATTTAGCTTCATTCCACTTCCTAGTGCCCCTTTACTCTTTGAACCATACATTTTGTATTTTTCCTTTCCTTGCTTGATATTTTTCATTAAAATGTTCTTCACAAGAGTGAGCTTTAGTAACCAAACAACAGAATTTATACTAGGCTGTTTTGAGACTTCCTTTGTCAAAGCAATTAATCTAAATCCCTTCATCTTAGATTTGGGCAGACTTGTAGGACAATGACGAAAAGCAGCCACAAATTCACAAAAAAATCCAAAGAAACAAACAAACAAAAAACAGTCTCTAGGCCACATACTAGAAGGCTTCTTCTCTGAAACCTCTTGAGTTAGGTACCCACAGTTAAAAATCCACTTGGAAACAATCTTCCATGCTTCTAGTAGTATGACCCATTAAGCCCCACTTAAAGCATTCCACTGCTTTACAAAGTTCTCAAATCCACGTTTCCCCAAACAAAAGCAAGGTCAGGCCTATTCCTGGTACCAACTCCTGTCTTAGTTTGAGTTTTACTGCTGAGAACAGTCACTATAAGGCAACTCTTATAAAGGACAACATTTAATTGGGGTTGATTTACAGTGTTAGAGGCTCAGTCCATTATCTTCAAGACTGGAACATGGGAACGTCCAGGCAGGTATGATGGAGGAGAAGCTGAAAGTTCTACCTCTTCATCTAAAGGAAGCTAGGAGCAGACTGGTTCCCATGTGGCCAGGGGAAGGTTCTCAAAGCCCAAACCAAGAGTTATGCACTTCTTGCAACAAGGCTACACTTTCTCCAACAAGGCTCCAACAAAGCACAGAGATACATAAAGAGACAGTCTTCAAAAAGCTCAGGGATTAATGAAAGGCTTTTCATAGCAATGAGATGTCTGCTTCTGGCATCATCCACAAAGAAGATTATGAGTATTAAATGAACTCCACATGGAGTTATAGTCTCTCACTTAAGCTTAAGTTGTTTAGGATGTAAGAAGATGCTTTAAAGTCTAAAAAGATAATTTTAGGTTGGGACTGCAAATTATGGTACAAAATGACTTTGGTATAGATATTTGGGCTCACCAAGGCAGGATAGGTAGTAGAGTATTTTCTCCAAATTTGCCAAATACATATGGACTGGACATTGTAATGTAATTCTTTCCCAATTTCTCTTACTGTATATACTTTATTGATGTTAGAAAAAACCATTTTGTTTGAGTAAAAAGGGCTAGATTTAGGCACAAGCTCTTCTGTACTGTGTGGAAGGATCATCTGTCAATAAAAATATTATAGCCATTGTAATGAGGCAGGATTAGATATCCAGCAGAGACATAGGAACTCTGGAAAATAGACAGAGGCTGGAATTTAGCCATCTAAACTCAGGCAAAATCTGATGGATAAAACTGAGGAAAGGTAACTTGTTAGGCGCCATAAGAACCTCGCCCCAAGATGGCGATGGCTGCCCGAGGGCCTAGTAATAAACAAGTCCTTATTAGGTGTGAAGGCTGTGCTTCAAGGTGGCCTGATCTTACGCAAGTGTCACGAGCCTATGGAGAGATGATACGTGGCATGAATTCATGGGGTCCTGGCAGGATTTATAAGCTGCGCCCAGGAAGGGATTGCAGGCTCGCCATCTTGACTACCAACTGCTAAGCATCCTGAGTAAACTGCTGTGAGAAGGAACCGGTTGTTCCATGTCTTAATTCCTGCTGGTCAGGGTTGGCGCGGCGCAGTAACTAACTATGGTAGACTTACAATAGTATGAACAGGATAGTTGAGTTATGAGCTAGTTTAAGAACAAGCTTAAGTAATGGCCTAGGCATTAATTTATAAATATATGTCTTCGAATTGTTATTTGGAAATTGTGGTGCTGGTGGAACAGCCCATGATTATAGTTGAGAATTATTTCTTTAGATTTGTATACCATTTTAAATTGAATTACTTGTTTTGGGATATCAAATTTGGGAAATATATATATATATATATATATATATATATATATATATATATATATTCTCTTATTAGAAGTGGCATTGGTAAAACTCTTTTGCTTCCACTTTGTTCAAATAAAAAATGTCCTTTGCTGTGTAGAAGCTTTTAACTTTCAGTAGTTTCTATTTATTAATTGTTGATCTTAGCACCTGCGTATTGGTGTTCTGTTCATGAAATCTTTTCTTCTGTAAATGAGTTGCAGGCTGTTCTGTGCTTTGTCTTTTATCAGACTTAGTGTATATGAATTTATGCTGAGATAGTTGACTAATTTGGACTGAACTTTTTAAAAGATGATAATTATCAATCTACTTCAATTTTTCTACATGTAGTGATCCAGTGTGACCAGCCCCATTTATTGAAAACCTGTTTTTCTTTTCTCTTTTCTTTCCTTTATTCTTTTCTTTTCTTTCTTTCTTTTCTTTTTCTTTGTTTTTGATTTTTGGTTTTTTAAATTTTGTTTTGTTTTCTGCACTGTGCTCCACACATATTCCACTATGTTCATATGTATTTTCGCTTCTTTATTAAAAATCAGAGGTTCATAGAAGTGTTGATTTATGTCTTTGGATAAATGTGTCTGATTTTAATGCCAATATAATGTTGGCAATATTATTATTTCTTTGTTCTATAGCTTGAAATCAGGAATGGTGAGAGTTCCAGCAGTTCTTTTATTATTCAGGAATTTTTAACTGCCCTGAGTTTGTTTTGTTTTTGTGTTTTCATTGGTTTGGTTGGGTTGTTTTCTGTTTGTTTGTTTGTTTGTTTGTTTGTTTTTGTTTTGTTTATGTTGTAGTTTTTCCTTACGAAGTTGAGAATTGTCCTTTCAAGGTCCGTGAATAATTGTGTTGGAATTTTGATGGGCATTGCATTGAATCTGTGGATTGCTTTTGGTAAAATGACCACTTATAATACAGTAATCCTATCAATCCAGGAGCATGAGTGATCTTTCTGTCTTCTGATATCTTCTTCCAAGCCCATCATCATATCCAGCTTCTCCTCTCCCAAATATCTGAATACCCTCATTGTGTCTGAGTTTAAACTTCTCCACTGTTAAATGAAAGGCTACTGTAGATGAAGATACTGTCACAATAAAAGTCTAGAGTAGAGAGTTATAAGGCAAGTAAACAACACCACTGGTTGCTGGCAATGTACACACTCCAGTTAGACCAGAATACCCAGGCTTGCTGGGCTCAGAGGCTGACCTGGATCTTGTAGGTCATTCCTACTTTATTGGGTTTTCTTTTGTTCCATATTTGCTTGTTCCAATATTCTATAATTACAGGAAGGTCAGAGGTTTAGTTAGACTAAGAATGCTTAGCCAAACCTCAAACTGCCTATCTCAAGTGTCTTTATTCTTCTGAACATATGCCCATTCCACTTACAATTCCACTTACAATTGTTTTAAAGATATACAATAAGTCAGCTGCAAAGACAGGTAGGTATGGGTCTAAGGACTTCCACCTTAGCACCTTGGACATAGCATTGATGAATGTGTTACTCAATGATGGCAGTTAGGACCAGCTAATAAGTCTAATACAGGGAGGCCTTGTAACACCTAAAGCATTGCTAATGCTCCAACTTAAAGTCAAAGTCAGAGCGTCTTTTGGCTATATGCCCAGGAGTGGTATAGCTGGGCCCTCAGGTAATACTATGTCCAATTTTCTTAGGAACTGACAGACTGATTTTCAGAGTGATTGTACCAGCTTGCAATCTTGCAAACAATGGAGTCGTGTTCACCTTTCTCCAAATCCTTACCAGCATGTGCTGTCACCCGGGTTTTTGATCTTAGCCATTCTGACTGGTGTGAGGTAGAATCTCAGGGTTGTTTTGATTTGCATTTCCCTGATGACTAAGGAAGTTGAACACTTCTTTAGGTACTTCTCTGTCATTGGATACTCCTCAGTTTGTTTAGCATCTTTACCCCATTTTGATAGGGTTATTTGGTTGTCTGGAGTCTAACTTCTTGAGTTCTTTGTATACATTGGATATTAGTGCTATATTCGATGTAGGATTGGTAAAGGTCTTTTCCTAATCTGTTGGTTGCCATATTGTCCTATTGACAGTGTCCTTTGCCTTATAGAAGCTTTACATTTTATGAGGTCCCATTTGTCAATTCTTGATTTTAGAGCATAAACCATTTTTGTTCTGTTCAGGAAATTTTCCCCAGTACCCATGTGTTCCAGATTCTTCCCTGCTTTCTCTTTTATTAGTTTCAGTGTACTTGGTTTTATGTGGAGGTCCTTGATCCACTTGGACCTGAGTTTCATACAAGGAGATAAGAATGGTTTGATTTACATTCTTCTACATGCTGACTGTCAGTTGAACCAGCACCATTTGCTGAAAATGCTGGTTCTTTCCCACTGGATGGTTTTAGTTCCATTGTTATTAGAGTTCAACTGACCATATGTATGGGTTCATTTCTGGGTCTTCAATTCTATTCCATTGACATTACTGCCTGTCACTGTACAAATATCATTCAGTTTTTATCACTATTGCTCTGTAAAACAGCTTGAGGTATGAGATGGTGATTCCTCCAGAAGTTCTTTTATTGTTGAGAATAGTTTTTGCTGTCATGGGTTTTTTGTTATTCCAAATGAATGAATTTGAGAATTGTTCTTTCTAACTCTATGAAATATTGAGTTGGAATTTTGAGGGGGATTGCATTGAATCTGTAGATTGCTTTGGGCAAGATGGCCATTTTTACTATATTAATTATGCCAATCCACGAGCATGAGACATATTTTCATCTTCTGAGATCTTCTTGGATGTCTTTATTTAGAGACTTGAAGTTCTTGTTGTACAGATCTTTCACTTGCTTGGTTAGAGTCACACAAAGGTATTTTATATTATTTGTGATTATTGTGAAGGATGTCATTTTCCTAATTTCTTTCTAAGCTTGTTTATTCTTTAAGTACAGGAAGGCTACTGATTTGTTTGAGTTGATTTTATATACAGCCACTTTGCTGAAGTTTTTTTTTTTTTTTTTAATCAGGTTTAGGAGTTCTCTTGTGGAAGTTTTGGGATCACTTAAATATACTATTATATCATCTGCAAATAGTGATATTTTGACTTCTTCCTTTCCAATTTGTATCCTTTGACTTCTTTTTGTTGTCTAATTTCGCTAAAGATGCTCCAACATATAACAAGAACACATGCTCCACTATGTTCATAGATGCCTTATTTATAATAGCCAGAAACTGGAAAGAACCTAGATTTCCTTCAACAGAGGAATGGATACAGAAAATGTGGTATATTTACACATATGGAGTACTACTCCACTGTTAAAAACAATGACTTCATGAAATTCTTAGGAAATGGATGAAAATAGAACATACCATCTTAACTGCAGTAACCAGTCACATAAGAATACACATGGTATGCACTCACTAATAAGTGGATATTGGCCCCAAATCTCAGAATTCACCAACCATATAAAGCTTAAGAAGAAGGACGACCAAAGTGTGGATGCTTCAGTCTTTCTTAGAAGGGGGAACAAAATACTCATAACAGGTAGAGGGTGGGAGGGACTTGGCAGGAAGAGAAGAGGGAGAAGGGGAAAAGGGGGCGGGATCAGGTATGAGCAGAGACAGTGATGATACAGGGTCAGCATTGGGGTATGAGGAGCTAGGGGTAGCCACCAGCAAGTCCCATATGCCAGGAAAGCAAGAGGTTCCAAGGACCCAATGGGGGTGAGATTTGTTGAAGTGCCCAACAAAGGGGAGAGAGAACCTATAGAAAACATATCCAGATGTTAAGCAAGGCACCTGGGGTGGGATATGGGACCACCCACTCATGTCCAAATTTTTAACCCAGAGTTGCTGCTGTCTAAAGAAAATGCGGAGAGATAGTATGGAGTAGAGATGGAACAAAGGCCATCCAGAGACTGCCCCACCTGTGGATCCATCCTGTATACAGACACTAAACCCAGACACTATTGCCAATGCCAAGAAATGCTTGCTGACAGGAGCCTGATATAGCTGTCTTCTGATAGGCTCTCCCAGAGCCTGACAAACACAGAGGTAGAGTCTCTCAGCCAACCATTGGACTGAGCACAGGATCCCCAATGGTGGAGTTAGAGAAAGGACTGAAGGAGGTGAAGGGGTTTGCAACCCCATAGGAAGAACAACATTATCAACCAACCAGACCCATTTCCCCAGAGCTCCCAGGGACTAATCCACCAATCAAATTGTACACATGAAGTGACCCATGGTCCTAGCTGTTTAGGTAGCAGAGGATGACATTGTTGGGCATCAATAGTAGGAGAGGTCCTTGGCCCTGTGAAGGTTCAATGCCCCAGTGTAGGGGAATGCTAGGGCAGGGAGGCAGAATGGATGGGTAGAAAAGTACCCTTATAGAAACAGGGTAAGGGTGGATGGAATAGGGAGTTTCCAGAGGGCAAACCAGGAAAGAGGATAACATTTAAAACGTACATAATAAAATATCCAATAAAAAAAAAGAAAAAAAAGGTGAATCAGAGTCATTGCCATAATAGGGAACTTCAATAATGAGTTCTTCCTGTGGATCACAGCTCCCAAGTAGTTCAATTTTAGCTGTGCAGTTTTTAACTTGATTACTTTTTCTATTCAAATCTCTCAGATTGCTTTCATCCATATATAATATAATCGTATGTGACAAAGTCTGTTGTAATCTGTCTTTTCTTCTGGCAGCCTACAGCTCTTAGGACTAGGGGCTGGCCCATATTCCAGTTAGAAAGGGTGCTGCTGTCAATGGCCCAATTATCTGAAACCGTTTCATCAGTTACCAATTTTCTGAAAACTCTTTCTGTAATGGGTGACCAGCAAATGTTTTCGAGAGACATGAACATCACTGCCAAGTTTCTTCGGTGCAGACCCTGGCACCCACCTTTGATATTATAATATGTTTTTTCCAAACACTAGTTTGATACAAGACTGGTCAAAGTTGAATTTCTTTTAGGATTGTACTCTTCTATGTTTAATTCTTTATTCCTTACCCCTAGAATTCATATTTACTTTTGGTAATGAATATCTAACTATGAATGTACAATGTCAGCATTTGTACAAAAGCATGTATTCTCCTAATACAAACAATTTTGAGGAACTGCTACATATAAGAAAAAAATTGACAACCTGTAAAAAGAAAGGAAGAAAGGAAGGAAGACAGAAAGGAGGGAAGGAAGGTGGGAAGAAGGAAATAGAACTGTATACATTATAGTTACTTATTATAATAGATAATTATTATCAACATTACCAACCAACTAGACACATATATTATAGTTGTAATAATAAGTCTGAAATTTGAAATATATTTATAGAAACATAGATTATTTGTCTATAATTGATTTAAGAAGGTTCTTTCCTTCTAATAAAACAACATACCATTAGTATAATATTTGGGCAGGATAATTACATTTAACAAGTACTTAGAAGTTATTATTTAACTTTTCCCACATTATATAATGCTAGTACCCTTCACTCATTTTACTGAAAATATTTATGGGATTTATACCATATTGGATAAAAAATAAGCCTCTTTTCAAATATTTGCAGGAGAAAGGACTTTAAAATGACTATTTGGATCTCTTTATTGTTCTGCATTTCTAGGACTTTACTAGCAGCAGTGAATATCAAACATTGATGTACGAAGGGCCAAGTATACTTACAGGACAATGTCAATCTTTTTTAGCATCTGCATATAATTGAGAAGATATGATACTTGCTTTGCTATGCCTAACTTACTTCACTTAATAAATTTTGCTAAAATTGCCTGGATTTCAGTTGTTCATTCTTTTTTAAAAGCTAAATAGCACTTCCCTGTGCATATGCCATATGCTATGCATTTATCTCTTCTTTGAATGATCAGATGAATTTTAAAGACACTTCATGCTCAAACTGAAATACTCAATGCAGAGTAGAAAATACCTCACAAGTTTGTCTATGAATTTCTGAAAATATATCAATGCTTCAGCAATATTTTATGTAGATATATACGTGATTATTACTAATTTCTAGAGAAAGTCAAAACAGCTAGAGTAACCAAATAGATCACTTGAAAGAACAGTTTAGAATAATTTTATCCAGTTTCAAAGCTTATATAGCTATAGTAATGAAGACTGAGTTTTTTTCCCCAAAGGAAAGAAAAAGCAGATCAATGAAACAACAAAAGAATTGAAAAACAAGCCTAGACAACCATAGGCAACTTTAACTTATTTAAATAGTGATTCAATGGATAAAAGACATACAACATTTTAACAAATGGTTTAGAAATATTTTTATGACCGTTCCCCACCTAAACCTCTACCAGCCAATTCCTTGAAAGCATTCTTAACAGTGGTAAACTATACCCAAAAACCTGTGCTTTATTTATTACCAGAGTTTCTTGAACTTCTGCCAACATCACAGATACCAGGTAAGCCACCAATCTCTGCCAAAGAAGCTAAGAATAATAAAAGTAGAAGGAGAAGATTCACAGCTCAAATTCCAGAAGACATTTTCAACAAAATCATAGAGGGAAAGTTCCCTAACCTAAAGAAAGAGTTGCCTATAAACATACAAGAAGCTTATAGAACACCGAATAGATTGGACCAGGAATGAAAATCCTCCCATCACATAACAATGAAAATACTAAATGTACAAAGCAAAAATAAATAAATAAATAAATAAATAAATAAACAAGCAAATAAAAGCTACAAGGGAAAAAGGCCAAGTGAATACATAAAGAAAGATCTCTCAGAATTATACTCAACTTCTTAACAGAAACGCTAAATGCCAGAAGGGACTGGGCTGATGTCTTGCAGTCTCTAAGGGATACCAGACTAGACTATTATATCAAACAAAATTTTAATCACCATAGAGGGACAAAACAAGATATTCCATGAAACAAAATTTAATAATATCTATCTACAACTCTAACCCTACTGAAGATATAAAAAGAAAAATCCCAACACAAAGAGGCTAAATACGCCCAAGAAAACTTATAAAATAAATAACTTCACTCAAAAAAACCAAAAGGACACACACACACACAAACACACACACAAACACACACACACAGGCTGCCACCAACAAGAATTAATAAGCACCTGGTCTTTAATATATCCTAATATGAATGGACTCAATTCATCAATAAAATGACATAAGCTAACATATAAGGTAAGTCTCCCAACTTCAATTAACCTAATTCATACAACTCCTCATGCACATGACCAGAAGTTAATCAAATTCAGATAACCTGCCACAGGCAACCCTAGAGGCTTCTCTGTTAGGTGACTATAGATTGAGTCAAGTAGATAATCGATATTATCTCTCACACCATTGGAGGAAATTAGGTGGCATCCACAAAAGTCATCTCATTATAATCTTTACTTACATCGAAGCTATCCAAATAAATATAATATTTATAATTCATAAGAGGACACTAAACCCTCTTGAGATTTCATTTACAAAAAGGTGCTTATGATCTATAAGAGACAAACATGATCCAATTAGAGAGCACAGGAAGACAGTTTATTAAGTCTTGATTTCTAGCTAAAGTTCATTTCAGAGGAAATGCCATAATGTAATTAAATTAAATAAATATATTTACTTTCGTACTTTTGTTTTCCTCACTGTTGGTTTTATGATAATAACTATGTTAGCTATTAAGTTCTCTTTATGGTGCTAAATTTAAAGGAGAGAGAACACTGCTGAGAAATCTTGAAATTTTAATAATGTGATTGAAGCTATTTCTTGCTTTTTCATTTGCAATTCAACATGCCTGCTGCTTCTGTTCTATGTTTTGCTGCCAAATGAAGTGTGATGTCAGTGGCTAAAGTAAGAGCAATGGACACAGGGTTATTCCACTACAAGGTGACTGAATACATTGTAATTTTTCAAACAGGACAAAATTTTAAGAAGGAATTATAGACTTTTATAAAACAAGAATATGTATATCAATTCTTCTGTCAGAAATACAGTAAGAATCAAAAAAGTGTCAGAATTTAGTAAAATTCACTTAAATAAAGTCACTATTTTCATTTGTAAGTGTAGCTTGAATGTTACTCAAATGAGGGATCTTATCAAACTAGTCTATGTTTAAATTATAAAAATATGGAGTAGTTCTCTAATCTTGTTTTCATGGTCTCCTAACTATCTTTGTAATTAAATAATGTAATATAGGCTGGGGAACACAAAGACAGAAGTCATTCAGGAGGACTTAGTAAGATCTCAGAATTTTGCAGAAACAGTCACAATGCTGTTTGGTTGCCACACTGTCTAACCTCCATGGCTTTAGGTACTGTTTGCCCTTCATAAACATTGCTAGTGAGTATCTATATTTTCAAGGTAATATATTATAAATGATGTCATAGTCTTTTCAAAGTGGGTTAATTTTTTCCCTATTGTGGCTCTGGGAGTAAAGCACTAGAAATGGTATCTATTAAGTTTTATTGGCTATTCATAAAAGCTTATAATCACCAGCTGGATCCTGGAGCAGCACAGTGGGTGTTTAGTTATATTTATTGTCAACTCTGTAAACAATATGTATACTTTCATTTCAGGTTAATTAGTGAAAACGTTATCTAAACATTGTATGCTTGTGTTTGCTGCAAGCCTGTTAAAAGTAACTGAGGAAATGGTGCCTCCTTCCTTTAAGGTCTTTCAGAAAGGAAATATTTGTATGAGTGGTCATGTATTTGAAATCATTCCTATTTACAGTTTTTGTTTCTATAAATGAACTCTCTGACTTTATCAGAGAAGCTTTCTCATTGTAATGGATGAGAAATGAAGCATCTTTCTTTTTGAAATTATGTAGAGATTTGCATAAAACCTACTGTGTTCCAAAAGGACAAGCTTTTTATTAAAATACAGTTTTCAAATCGGAGATGCCATGATGCTACCTGAAGTTCACTGGACACAGCTCTTGTAGCTGAAGCCTGCAGGTAGCACAGTGCTTGCTTTAATTCTCCCAGCATAGTAAGCACCAGGGGAAGCTCCATGCTGCACACCATCCCATGGTATGTTCACTAACTACACTCATGCTCCTTGTCCACTGCAGCCATGCTCCAATATCACTCCCCTAGCCTTCATTCACCACAAATGTAGTTTCGCTATTTTCTCCTCTCCACAACCAGCTCTGTTCTCGCATCTTTCCTTCAAGTTTTGTGAGTTCATTTTTTATAAAGCATCATTCTATAGGCCCTGCCCTTCTCTAGTTATTCCATTGTTCCAGAGACACTGTCAGCTATTCAGAGTCCTCCACTGCCTCTGCCTCCTTATCTCCCCCTGGAACCTCCATGTATCTCTCAGCATGCTCCTCCGTCCTAGGACAAGCACTGTGTCTCCAACTTTCTTCAACATAGCCATGCTTCAAGTGTTCATCTTGGATGGTGATGAGATGCTCCTGCCTCTAATTCTACAAGACCAACTCCTCTCCATGTTCCAGCCCCTCACAGATGGAGTAGATGCTGGGGTGGGCTGGCTTAAAGTGCTGTGTTTGAGTCCAGATTGCTTGGTTCTTCTTGGGGCCTGCTTATGCAGGCTCTTCTCTTTCCAGGACTTCCAGTGTCAATTATTGACCTTATTTTCATGATGTGAGGATTTTGTTCTAACTAAATAGCTATGCTGGTTGGGCCAAGGCAATTCCGTGCTTCTTGCCACATCTAAGGATCTGACCTTGATTCCTGCATCCTACACTGTAGGAGAAGAGAACTAATTCCCACAAGCTGTCCTTTGACTTTCATTGGTGCAGAGTATAGCTGTCTGTTCACCCTTTCCATTCCCTAAAAACTAAGTAAGAACAAATGCATGTAGCTAAAATACATGTATCTTTTTAACAATTTTTAAAAACACAACAAAGAACATATAATTGTCAAAAAGTCTAAGGAAGAGTATTTTAGTTTTTTCTAGAGTAATATACAATAAAAAATATTTTGAACATTTGAAAACTTGACATTGTTTTATTATAAAATGTTAAATATTAATAAAAAGTAAATAACTTGACATTTTTATTTGTTGTGTCATAAAAATATGAGCATAACAATAAGCATTTTAGTATATGTGAAAATGAAGCAAAATGGTTACAAAACATTGGATTATAAAATTCACAAATTTTAAAAAGGAGCAAATACAAATTTTAAGCTATTATATACAAATTGAGAAGTTTAAAAAGTATTTACAAACACTACCAACAGATTCAGTTGTGTTTCTACTACTGATGTGATAAAACACCATACGCAAAAACAACTTGGAAAGGGAAGCTTTTATTACAATATACAGATCCATAACATAGTCATCATTGAAAAAAGTAAGGACAGGAATTCAAGGTAAGAAAATGTAGGCAGGAATTGATATAAGGCTATGGGGTGAGTGCTGCTTTCTGGCTTCCTCATCAAGGCTTCTTCAGATTTCTTTCTTAAATTGTCTAGAAATACGAGTTTAGGGATGACACAACCAACAATGGTCTGGACCAAGGCAAGTCCTTGCTTCCTGCCACATCTGATTCCTGCAACCTTGTAGAAGAAGAGAACTAATCCCCACAAGCTGTCCTTTGACCTTCACTGATGCAGAGTATAGTTGTCTATTTACCCTTGTCTGCTCACATCAATTGCTCATTGCAAAAATACCCCACAGATTTGACTATAATTTAACTTTAAGGAGCCATTTTCTTACTTAAGATTCCCTCTTCACAGACATGTCTAGGTTTCTATCAAGTTGACAAAAATAATTAACATGAAAAATTTAAATGTGATATATTACTAATTCTCTGAATAATGTCATATTTTGGATTATGTGGTTAAATATTATGATCTAAATAAAACTATTTTTGAACAAATACTATATAGAAAATATTCCAAGTTGAAACCAATAAAATGAATTAAAGCCCATGAACTAACTCTTGAAGAATACATATTTTTTTATTATATTCACACCACTCTTCTCCTCTAACCCCTCCCAGTTCCATCCCCTACCTTCTCAATCTGATGTAATTTGTGTCCTCTGTCTGTTTTGTTTTGCTTTAAGCCATGGAGTTCAATTTGTGCTATCCATGAACTCCTGTACATATGTGAGTGAATTGACTAGAGCATGTGCCAAATACTTCAGAAACCAAGTTGTTGTGAGTTGCAAGTGCCTAGGAGATGCTATTTTTTGAACTCTTCTTTGCCTGTGAAAAAGCCAATGGTATAATACTGTAAAGAAACAAGACATAATCTTTTCATAGATGTTGTTTATACACCAGTAGCAAAGAACTCTTTCCTCTGGCCCTGTCTATTAAGTCAAAACTTGTTCATGCTTCCTTGTTTCTTAATCTATTTCTGAGATATATGACTTGTAGCAGGAGTAGAAAATTCCAGACACAAGGATGGCAGGAAAAATACCATAAGAAGAAATACCATTTATTTGTTGTATAACACACACAGAGATTTACATGACTAAAAGGTTGGTGAAATGATAAGAAGTGACAATGGAGATGTTACCTGAGTGGATGTCTGTGTGGTTAACTAAGACATTTTCAATCTGTCCTAAGCCTAACAAACCATATACCCTTTGTGATCTTTTTGAAGGTGGCTTTATCTTTTGGAATGGAGATATGGCTAGCCACTAAAGAATAGCCTCACTTATTCCTTATTAAAATTATACATGGAGCCATGAAGGAAATCTGTTGAGGGAGGTAAAGATAGTTAAAGGAAAAAATATGGGATAAATATCATAATTTGTTATATATGTGCATGTATGAATTCTCAGGAATAAAGAAAAATTTTAAATATTAAAACAACAACTAATCAACATTGGTTGTTGTTTTTATTAAAATATTAATCAAAATTATAATGTTTCATTTCTTGGTTCCACTGCATGATCTAATGCTGTAGCAATCAGAAGAATTACACTTATTCTTTCTTATAGAAAAAGGATTATTTTCACTAGATCTCTAGGCAAGAATGGATTAAACCATTGTTTCTGGTGCTTCCATCTTAACATGAAAGCTGCTTTTTACTTCTTTACCCTAAAAGTGTTTCCAAGAAAAACGTTCTTTTAAGGATTTACAGAAATTTTATTTCTGAAATATACTTGTATCAAACATCAACTGGTATTATTAAGGTCATTATAAAATATTGAAGGGGGACCCTTCTGGTCTTCTCCAGTGCATGGACCAGTCCTAGGATGCCAGCTCTGCACCCAATCCCCCCAAACCCAGAGGAGGCTGGACTCCAAGAATCTCTAACAGGCCCAGGATTGTAGGTGAGTAGGCATGGCACCCCCACCCCCACAAACAGGGAGTAATTGGGACCCATGGGGACCTAGGAACTCCCTCACAACCAGTGGCAGGGACCCTTCAGGTCTGCCTCAGTGTTCCGAGTCATCCTAGGAAGCCAGCTCTGCACCCAATCCACCAAAACCCAGAGGAGGCTGGACTCCCAAGAGCTTTAGCACACTCAAGAACATAGGATAATAAGATCACGGGATCTCAGGAGCATGGGTACACCAGGATTTCTGGATCCCAGAAGCAACCCGACTCCCAGAAGCAGCTAGATCCTGAGAAGTTCCGACACAACCAAGAAAAAAAGATAGACAGGCTCCAGTCAGAGACAGTGAGTGACGGTAGCACTAGAGATAACAAGATGGCAAAAGGCAAGCAAAAGAATATAACCAACAGAAACCAAGGTTACTTGGTATCATCAGAACCTAGTTCTACCACCATAGCAAATCCTGAATATCCCATGCTTTTCTAGAAAAGCAAGATTCAGATTTAAAATCATTTCTCATGATGATGATGATAGAGGACATTAAAAAGGACATAAATAACTCCCTCGAAGAAATAGAGGAGAACACAGGTAAACAGGTAGAAGCCCTTAAAGAGGAAAACCAAAAATCCATTAAAGAATTACAAGAAAACACAACCAACAGGTGAAGCAATTGAACAAAACCATCCAAGATATGAAAATGGAAATAGAAACAATAAACTAATCACAAAAGGAGATTACCCAGGAAATAGAAAACCTGGGAAAGAGATCAGGAATTTGTTGGATGCAAGCATCACCAACAGAATAAAAGAGATAGTAGAGAGAATCTCATGTGCAGAAGATACCATAGAAAACATTGACATAACTGTCAAAGAAAATACAAAATGCAAAAAACTCCCAACCCAAAACATCCAGGAAATCTAGGACCCAATGAAAAGACCAAACCTAAGGATAATAGGTATAGAAGAAAACAAAGATTCCCAACTTAACGGACCAGTAAATATCTTTAAAAAAATTATAGATGAAAACTTCCCTAACCTATTCAATATAGTACTTGAAGTCCTAGCCAGAGTAGTTTGACAACAAATGGAAAACAAAGGGATACAAATTGGAAAGGACAATGTCAAAATATCACTATTTGCTGATGATATGATAGTATAGATAATGACCCCAAAACTTCTACCAGAGAACTTCTAAACCTGATAAACAACTTCAGCAAAATGGCTGGATATAAAATTATCTCAAACAAATCAGTAGCCTCCCTCTACTTAAAGGGTAAACAGGCTGAGAAAGAAATTAAGGAAATGACATCCTTCACAATATTCACAATATAAAATTCTTTCATGTGACTCTAACCAAGCAAGTGACAGATCTGTATGACAAGAACTTCAAGTCCCTGAAGAAAGAAATCCAAGAAGACCTCAGAAGATGGAAAGATTTTTCATGCTTATGGATTGGTAGGATTAATATAGTAAAAATGGCCATCTTACCAAAAACAGTCTAAAAATTCAATGAAATCCTCAGCAAAATTTTAATTCAAGTCTTCACAGAGTTAAAAAGAGTAATTCTTAAAGTCATTTGAAATAACAAAAATCTCAGTATAGCAAAAACTGTTCTCAACAATAAAAGTACTTTGGGGGGAATCACCATCCCTGTCCTCAAGCTGTACTACAGAGCAATAGTGATAAAATCTGCATGGTAGTGGTACAGAAAGAGGCAGGAAGGTCAATGGAATAGAATTGAAGACCCAGAGATAAACCCATACACCTATGGTCACTTATCTTTGACAAGGGAGCTAAAACCATTCAGTGGATAAAAGACAGCATTTTCAACAAATGGTACTTGTTGAACTGGATGTTAGCATGTAGAAAAATGCAAATAGATCTATTCTTATCTCCTTTTACAAAACTCAAGTCCAAGTAGATCAAGGACCTACACATAAACCAGACACACTAAAACTAATTGAAGATAAATGGGGAAGACACTCAAACACATGGGCACAGAAGAAAAGTTTCTGGACATGACACCCATAGCTAAGGTCAAGAATTGACAAATGGGACCTCATAAAATTGAAAATCTTCTGTAAGGCAAATGACACTGTCAATAGAACAAAGCAACCAACAGATTGGGGAATGATCTTTACCAATCCTACATCTGGTAGAGGGCTAATATCCAAAATATATAGAGAACTCAAAAAATTAGACTCCAAATTATCAAATACGTATATTAAAAATGGAGTACAGAGCTCAACAAAAAATTTTCATCTGAGAAATATTGAATGGCTGAGAATCACCTAAACAAATGTTCAACATCCTTAGTCACCAGGGAAATGCAAATCAAAACAACCCTGAGATACCACCTCACACCAGTCAGAATGGCTAAGATCAAAAACTCAGGTGACAGCAGATGCTGGCCAGGATGTGAAGAAAGAGGAACATTCCTTCATTGTTCGTGGGATTGCAAGCTGGTACAATCACTCTGGAAATCAGTCTTTGGTTCATTAGAAATATTGGACATAGCATTACCTGAGGACCCAGCTATACCACTCCTGGGCATATACCCAAAAGATACTCCAACATATAAGAAGGACACATGTTCCACTATGTTCATAGCAGCCTTATTCATAATAGTCAGAAGCTGGAAAGAACCCACGTGTTCTTCAACAGAGGAATGGATACAGAAAATGTGGTACATTTATACAATGGAGTACCACTTAGCTATTAAAAACAACGAATTCATGAAATTCTTATGCAAATGGATAGAACTAGAAAATACCATCCTGAGTGAGCTAACCCACTCACAAAAAAACACACATGGTGTGCACTCATTGATAAGTGGATATTAACCCAAAAGCTCACAATACTCAAGATATAACTCCCAGACCACATGAAGCTCAAGAAGAAAGACCAAAGTTTGTGCACTTCATTCCTTCTTAGAAGGAGTAACAAAATACTCACAGGTGCAAATATGAAACAATTTGTGGAGCAGAGACTGGAGAAGGAACTGTCCAAAGAGTACCCTACCTGGGGATCCTTACCAGGTGCAATCAACATATGCAAACACTGTGGTGGATGTTGTGAAGTGCAGGCTGACAAGAGCCTGATATACCTGTCTCTTGAGAGGTCTGCCAGAGCCTGCCATGTACAGAATTGGATGCTCACAGCTAACCATCAAGCTGATCACAAAGTCCCCAATGGAGAAGTTAGAGAGAAGACTGAAGGAGTTGAAGGAGGTTGCAGCCCCATGAGTAGAGCAACAATACCAACCAACCAGAGCTCCCAAGGTCAAAACAGCTAGCCTGGGAACACACATGGAGGGACCCATTGCTCCAACTGTATATGTAGTAGAGGATGGCCTTGTGGGGCATCAGTGGGATAGGAGGGCCTTGGTTCCTTGCAGACTGGATGCCCCAGTGAGGGAGAATTTGAGGGTTTGGAGGTAGGAATGGGCTGATGGCTGGGAGCACACCTTCATAGAAATAGGAGGACGGATGATGGGATAAGGAGATTCTGAGGGGTGGGGAATGGCAAAAGGGGATAACATCTGAAATGTAGATTAATAAAGTATCCAATAATAATAAAAAAAAGAAAAACAAAAAAACAAACAAACAAACAAAAAAACAAAAACAGATAATGTAACTGGCTATCACATTGGAGCATTTCAGACTTTTTGGCAGCAATTAAATATTACCCATAATACTGGGATTCCTTATAATTGTCAAGGACAAGGGACTGTGGAAGAGGCCCATGGAACTTTATACAATATCTTCATAAAATAAAAAAGGGGGAGGTATATCCCTATACACCACAAATTTATTTAAATCATGTACTTTTTCTTTTAAATTTTTAAATAAAAATTGAATGCCGAGTGTCTATGGCACTCTACAACTAGGCATACTTATGCATAGGTAAAAGGGAAGGATCCACTTACTGGCATATGGCATGGTCTTGATTAGGTATTAAATATGTGGAAGAGGGCATGTTTGTGTTTTTTATGCAGGATGCTGAAGGAGCATGGTGGCTGCCAGAGCAAAAGATGAGACATACTGATGCCCAGACAAAGAATGATGCTGACCTGTGAGCTTGCTGAGTGCTCTGACAATGGTGACTGGGAAGCTGTATTGGACATATGTTCCCGACCCACCTTTGTTTACCTATACCCCTGATGGGACAAGCTGCATTGCCTCAATCTTTTAGACCTTGTGGAACATAGAATCAAAAAGAGAAGTTATATTGACTCTTGTATTTTTTCTAAATGTGACCTGGTATTCAGACTCAATCATGTTCTGGTCTAGAAATGAATTGAATATTGGAAATAACAGTCTTCATTTGGAAGTCTGGTTCTGGACATTTTCAGAGACATATTTGGAAGTTAGCTGCAGTTCTGTATGATGTTATATTAGCAAGAGATAAAGTTGGGGTAAGAACTGGATTTTAAACAAGTGTTAGTACATATATTAAGGCTCTTTTAATTGTCAAGTTAAAATTATTTCTTTCTTCTACAGTATTTAATGTAAGTTGCATTGATATTTTCTAATAGTGTTAGTGTGTTGAAATCCAGCATATCAGCTACAGAGGTCTATCAACCAACTTTTGTTTTATTGCCCTGATTTTTTAGAACTTTCTGAGATTTCAGAATCTTGGTCTTCTGAAAAAACCTTGCAAGTACTGGAAATAGTGAGTCAGGCTTTAAGCAGAAGCAAGAGGGTACTGGGCTTGATTACTGCTGGTATAACAGCTTTAATTACATTAATTGCTAGCACCACTGCTTCTGCAGTTGCTTTGAGACAACAGGTTAATACAGGTACTTTTGTTAATCATTTAGCAGAAAAATGTTACTAATATGTTGAATATACAAGAGGATTTAGATAGGCATCTGGAACAACGGATTGATGTTCTTTATCCTATTCAAATTATTGGAAGGTTCTGAGTTTAAGAGTAAGGATCCATGTCAAGTGTTTTGCCAAATACCATTGGATTCATGTTAGTTCTAAAATTTACAGTGGTAGTCATTATAATTAGGAAAAAGTTTAAAGAAAGTTGCAGTATATTTGCCATAATTCTAACACATTTCTGGATGTTTGTGACCCATGCAATCATCTCGCCAGCAAGAACGCACGTGGGCACTAGGATCCTTCTGCAGCAAGCGTTTATTGCAATGGAAAGAGGAAGACCCCAAGCCCTGAAAAGGCGCTGCCTATATACACCCTAGAGCAGTGTGTTCACTTCTAATTGACTGCTTGCTCATTACCTCGTATTACGCCCCGGGTTGGGCAGTGACTTGGCACGCTTTCACCACTTGCACATGCGCAGTCCACTTATAACTTGCAGGAACATCGGATGCCAGCGCCATCTTGTAATGGCTAACGTTGTCACCACTCACCACGGCTCTCTACATCTCCCCCTTTTTGTTTTATAAAGATGGAACTGCCTTTGGCCTATCTAGCGCAGCACCAATCAAGATTCTAACTCAAGCCCGATCAAGCAAACTCCATCTTGGGGGAATAAGTGATCAAGAGCTTACAGCCCGAAGATTCTCCCTTACCCTACCAGGTGCAATGGAAACAAGTCCTCTGGGTGCAAGGGCTAAGGGGATGTAAAGAGGAATTGACACCCATCCCTATGCAATGGAGTATAGTTCCCAGGAGTGCAAGGGCTGTCAACCTACTATTCAGGTACCACAGCTATTCAGGCAAGGGCTGGCTAGACTTAGACCTCTCATCGACCCAGTGCAATGGGCTGAACCCTTGGGGTGCATCGACTGAGGGTCTCAGTCATCAGTTACTTTCTTAGCATAGATAGCCAAATTTCAGGGGATGATCCTTGTTCCAAGGCTACAAGTGCTTGGGTAATAACGACCTTGTCACGGTTTTGTTGGGCTCTGAGTTTGCAGACCAACCATAGTATAAGCACTAATCCACAACATAGGGCTGCACCAAACAGACCCACCCCCGCCCACTCTTTAAAGAAAGAAAAGGCTGAAGAAATCCAGGAGGAGAGTCCTTCAGTCAATGACAGGTCCACTCGTGTCGAGTTGATGGCTATCACTGCCATTCTTAACTTGTCAAGGGTCTCATCAAAGCCTTCAGACCAGTTGCCTGCAAGACACAAAGCTAATTGTCTGGACAGGTTAGCTGCTCGGGTATAGTTTTCATATTGTACACTGGTAATGCAAAGCGCTCCTAATTTCCTTTTACATCCTAATTGGGCCAATTGGAAGAGAATATCCAACCTTTTCTCCACCAACTCCAGGCGTTGATTGACAATCATCAGTCCACCCTTCAATTGGGCACTAGCCATAGTTTGAAGATTGATGGCCTCTGCCACAGTGGCAGACAACTGGTTAAGGGCCATGCCAGTTTGGACTGTGGTATACATGGAAATTCCAGCAGTAGTCGTGGCAATAGCACTAACAGAAATGGCTGTTATGATAGCTGCAGTTATTCCAAAGTCCCTTTTTTGTCTAAATAAGGACAAGTTAGATGGAGTCTCTACGGGGACAGGAATCCATCGTGGTACTCTAGCTACCAATGCACGAAAAAATCATGTTGAATCCCAGCATTGTGACATCCAACAAGTATGATTAAGGCAAGTTGTAAATGATTCATTTGAAAGGATAAACAAAAAAGGGGGGTAAACACAAACCGGGGTAGGTGGACAGTGGGTCTGATTAATCAGGGTTTTATTGAGCCCAGCAACTATCGTTGTGGAATTTACAACTGTATAATTTTCGGGATCACTATAATTGCTCTCCTTTTGTGTAAAACTAGACATCAAAGTAAACTGTGACTTCCCGGCAGAACCACCTTGGAGAAAACTCAGGGGGTTAAGATCAGTGCAACTACCATTAATCCCACAAAGTAGCCATTTATCAAAGGGATCCATCTTTAGGTCTTGTAAAAATGGTCCCTGTTTCATGATTAACTCCTCCCCTGGGTCAACCAACATACTGGGAGAAAAGGTGAAGGTTTGAGCCTGATCCACCCTGCGAGTGACAGGGGATTGACAATCTGTCCAGGGTGGAATAATACCCTCACCTTTTCCACTACAAAAGGGAGCTAGTTTTGGCTGGCGAGGGCAATTTCTGTCAGTAAAATTGGGAGACAAGAATGTGCCATTGATCCAAATGACATCATACCAAAAAAGGGTATGATAACGAATCCAATGGGTTTTTCCCTCGGAGGTCAAATTTGTCTTGGTTGAGTTAACCATGCCCCGCTGCTTAAGATCAAACAACCCCAAGGCTCGGTTTGTGAGGCTCATACACTCACCTGTATCATAATTTTTGAATTGAAAACACAGGGAGCCTTGTTCCTGAAAGGAACGATTCTCACCTAGTGGTGCCAAAAAATTATCATATGGAAGATATGGCAAATCCAATGTCTTATTAGTTGTAAAAAATTTTGGGAAAACCATTGAGTCATGCCTAACAGGCATGGGCTTTGGAAAGGCAGACAATATTGCCCATCTATATTCCCCCCATATACTAGGAACGAGGGTCCAAAGGAGGAGCATGTAGGTCAGAATCCACTTCCGAAGGCTCCAGTTGGGGTTCATCCTTGTTTATCAAGATCTTTCGTGTCAATCGTTCTGGCAACCAAAATGGATTGTCTTCTTCCTGCGGAAAAACACAAACAGCTCCCTTGGATCTTATTACTGACCAGTCAAGACATCTTTCCATTTGACCATCTCCTTTGGCCTGTCAGGCTCTAAACAATGACGGTCAGCCATATGGCCCTGACTGTCCAGATTTAAAAAACTAAGAGTAAAGAGTGCTATAGAGATGGTTACTCGTGGCACTGAGGGTAGAGCCTCCTCGACTCCCCCTTTTTGTATTATTAAATAAGATTTGAGAGTGCGATGAGCCCATTCTATAATGCCTTGTTCTTGAGGGTTATAAGGGAGACCCGTCAGATGAGTCACCCCCATTTGGCGACAGAATTGTCCAAACTTTTGAGAAGTGTAAGCTGGTCCATTGTCCGTTTTAAGGATTTTAGGCTTTTCCCAGGCACTTCATGCCTCGAGACAATGCTGAATAACATGGGCCACTTTTTCTCCGGCTAATGGAGAAGCAAATATAATTCCAGAACAAGTGTCAGTGGAAACATGTAAATATTGCAATTTGCCTAAGGATGGGATGTGAGTAACATCCATTTGCCAAATCTGTAGTGGCCGGATTCCTTGAGGGTTAATTCCAACATGAGGCACAGGTAAGAATTGACAGCAATTTTGACATTGAGTCACTATATCTCTAGCCTCTTTTCTAGTTATGTCAAATCGATGATGGAATGTCTCAGCTGTCACATGAAATCTTTTATGAAAGTCTTTAGCCAAGTCCAATTTTGGCGAGAGGGCAATCGTATTCAACTTTGTGGCTCGATCTGCCAGGTCATTTCCGTGGGACATGGGTCCTGGTAGACCTGAGTGAGCCCTAATATGTGTAATAAAAACAGGGAATCTTCTATTAACCAAGGTAAACTGAATCTTTTGAAAAACTTCTACAAGTCTACTGGATGTCCTAATTGGTCCAGCCACTTCTAAAACTTTAACTGCATTTACTACATAAAAGGAATCTGAAACGATATTTAAGGGACCTGAAAAAATTTCCAGAACCTCTAACACCACTAAACATTCCACAATTTGAGGTGAGGTTTCATGGTATTGTTTGGATGTGACTTTGTTATTAACCACATAGGCACCCACTCCTGTTTTTGACCTGTCTGTATAAACTACCACGCCATCTAGGAGTGGTTCCTGAGATACAATGCGTGGAAATACAATAGCTTGACTTAAGGCAAATTGTAAAATAGGATGTTTGGGATAGTGATTATCTATCTGACCATTAAAGGAAGTGACAAACACTGCCCAAACATCAGAGGTAGCAGTTAATATTTGGACTTGATGGGCAGTATATGGCACTATTAAAACCTTAGGTTCCCTTCCAAAATGGGTAATGGCTGCTTTTAGCCCACGAAGGGCAAGCTGAGAAACTGCATCTGGATACCATTCAATAATCTTTGCGGAAGAAGCATTGGGATGAATCCATAACAAGGGCCCATCCTGCCACAACACAGCAGTTGGTAAGTGTCTAGTTTTAAAAACACATAAGTCAAAGGCTTTGGTTTCATCTATGCATTTTAGTTGGGCATCTTGTAAGGCATTTTCTACCACTTGTAGGGCGCGGCTTGCAGCCGGTGTTAAGGCTCTTGGCGAGGAAATATGAGCATCCCCTTCCAAAATATCAAACAAAGGTTTTAATTCAGCAGAGGGAATTTTCAGGAATGGTCTCAGCCAATTTATATCACCCAATAATTTTTGAAAATCATTTAAAGTGTGCAAATGGTCTCTGCGAATCTCTAATTTCTGAGGAACTATTTTTTTCTGGGTAAATAACTGTTCCTAGAAAGGAGCCTATTTCTGAAATTTGAACTTTCTCAGTAGCAATATGCAGGCCCTACTGTCCCAGGGTTTTTAGTAATAAAGTGTATGAGGTCTGCAAAATAACTAATTCCTTATGGGACATAAGAATGTCATCCATATAATGGATCAGCAACAAGGAGGGAAATTGTTTCCTAACTGGCTCAAGGGCCATTTGTACATACAGCTGACATATGGTGGGGCTATTGGCTATGCCTTGAGGCAAAACTTTCCACTGATATCTTTTGTCTGGTTCAAGGTGATTAACAGCAGGTAAGGTAAATGCAAATCTTTGCCTGTCTTGCGGGCATAAAGGAATGGAGAAAAAACAATCTTTTATGTCTATAATTATAATCCTCCATTGCTTAGGTAAAGCAGAGAGCAGAGGTAGGCCTCGTTGCACGGAGCCAAATAGCCACATCTGCGCATTAATGGCCCTCAGATCATGGAGAAGTCTCCATTTTCCTGACTTCTTTTTTATGACAAAAATAGGTGTATTCCAAGGAGAGGTGGAAGGCTCTAAATGACCAAGCTGTACTTGTTCTTTAATCAGCCTTGTAGCAGCTTCCAATTTCTCAGAGGATAGGGGTCATTGAGGAACCCACACGGCCTACTCCGTAAGCCAAGGTATGGGCATAGAACCCTCAATGGCAACTATGGAAAACCCAAACCTTGTCTTCCTGTGTTACTTTCTTGTGATATTGGGCTTAATCTTCCTTGTTCTTTTCTTCCAAGGCCTTTTCCTTCCTTATATCCCATCCTTTTCATAATATCAATAGCTTGTTGAGAGTACTCACTAGTTAATGTTAATCCTAAGTCTTGTAAGATGTCTCTTCCCCAGAGATTAATGGGGAGAGAAAGCACATAAGGTATAAAGCTTCCTGTTTGACCTTCTGGTGCCTGCCAAGTCAATGAGCATGAACTGACTGTGGGGCTGGCTTCATATCCCAACCCTTGTAAGGAGTGGGACGATTGTGTAACAGACCACACCTTAGGCCACCAGTTGGAGGAAATAATACTTTTATCAGCTCCTGTGTCCAAAATTCTGATAAAGTTCTTCCCCTCTATCATTAATTGCAAGGTGGGGCTAGTTTTAAGGTCAACTACCAAGTGAGCGAAGTCAGTTCCTGAAGAACCAAGCCCATTGGCGCCTCTAGGCACCCTGGTGGATGGGAAACAATTATGCAAACTTGGAAGGACAACCAATTGAGCAATCCTATCCCCAGGAGAGATAGAAAATATGCCTTGTGGACAAGAGCAGAGAACTTGAAGTTCCCCGGTATAGTCTTGGTCTATCACACCAGGATGAACCACAAGACCCTTCAAGGTAAGAAAGGAGTGACCTAGAATAAGGCCGACACTTTCCTCAGGCAGGGGACCTTTAAAATCAACCAGGACAGGCTGCACACCCACATGTGGCATTAGTAAGAATTGGGAGGTGGAATGGAGGTCCAATCCTGCGGAGCCTCTTGTAGCTCTGTGGCTAGAGGTGTCCTCCGGTTGCCGACTTGTGTCCCATATTTTTTGGGGCCCTGGGATCTGGGGCCCGGAAACTCGTTTTTTGGAATACCTTCATCTCTTTCCACTGGTGGGGAATCATGTTGAATAAGCTTTCCCTGGATATCTCTAACTGAGCGACACTCATTAGCCCAATGATAACCTTTTCTGCATTTGGTACAAAGCCCTGGAGTTCTTTTTTGCATGGAAGCAGGACATTCTCGTTTCAAATGACCTGGTTTGCCACAGTTATAGCAGACTTTACAGCCGCCAGGACTTGGGCGGTTTTGGCTTTGTAAGATAGCTGCTGCAAGGCCGGCATTAGTAAGTGGGCCTCCAAGTCCTCGGCAAACCTTTATCCAGTCTGTCAACCCTTTGCTTCTTCCAGGGGTAATGACTGCCTTGTACTCTGGTGAGGCATTTTCATACACCAGTTGTTCTATCAGTGGTTTAACTCACTCCGGGTCTCCAAAAATCCTGCCTGCTGCTTCTGTCATCCTAGCCACAAAGTCTGAGAATGGCTCTTGGGGGTCTTGTAATATTTTCGTTAGGTGTCCCCCAGCCTCACCTTTCTTTGAGAGGGCTTTCCATGCTTTAATAGTGGTAGTGGAGATCTGGCCGTATGCTCCCCAATCGTAGTTTGTCTGATTATTAACAAACTGTCCTTGCCCTATTAACAATTCAAACGTCCACTGTCTTTGATTGCCTTCTGCATTGGCATTGGCCCTTGCCTGTACTTGAAAAGCATCATGCCATAAGGCTTTCCATTCCATGTACTGTCCCATATTAAAGAGAGCAGCTTTTACTGTATTTTGCCAATCATTTGGAGTCATCGCCATAGTGGCAAGTCTCTCAAGCTGCATGACTGTAAAAGTAGCATCAACTCCATATCTGTTAACTGATTCAGCAAGTTCCTTAATAGGGGTATATTCTACTGGTGCGTGGACGCGACCTCCCTCCGCAGCCTCAAACACCGGAAAGGCTTGTAATAACTTTCTTTTATCTCCCTTTGAAAGGAAGGAGTCTGAGCAGCACTTGTCCTCATAAGGCAGAGGGGCGCTGGGGACAATAGGTTGGGAGGGCGCAATAGGCTGAGACGCCGTGCGGTTCCTATCTCCTGTTTTCTTTTGCTTTTGATTTTGCAGCAGTGGCCGCTCATCTGGATGGTACCTTTCCTCCTCATAGTGGGCTGCCTCTTCATCTAAGTCTTCCTCCTCAGAGGGGCTTAGTTCCTCTGACTCAGAGCTATCAAGCCCTAAGGCCTCCAGTTCTTTTACCAGATATAGAGGTTTCTTTTCCGGGGCATTTTCTCCCTCCTTACGTTTCTCTCCCAGGGCGTCCTTTCCCTTATCTTTCACTTCCACGGACTGAGCGTCTTTGGAAGGGTCTTTTTTCTTAGGCATGCCTTTTCTTTTTTCTTTGTGAGCTCCCAACCTTTTATCCCGCTCTGTTTCTGACATGCTGTCTTGCAACTCCTCTAACACTCCCTGGCCTGCCGCTACAGTCGAGCGGCATTTCTCGTCCTGTAAACACGATCTCACTAGCTTCCACAGCAGTCTAGTTCCAGGCTTTAATTTCCCATTCTGCTGTTCTCTAATCAAGTCACCCTCCAATTTGTCCCAGGAGGCGAGCGTTAGCGACCCTGAGCATATATACCATGGCACCACGTGATCGACCTCCTTCACAAACCCCTCCAACGTTTTTGTAGAAACTTTTAATTCATGCTGTCGCAAGAGCAACTGAAGCGCCATGATCACCAATTGTGAAGCTCCCATGCTTCTCTCTTATCTATGAGAGAAGCTGACACACAGAGAGGGGCACCTCGGCTTATCTACGTCCATCTAACCATGCCCAATGGCGGCAAGCCTTTTACCAAGAATATTTGTGGAAGCAAAATGAAACCAAAAGGAAGAGAATGAGCGCTGCTAGCACAATAGTGAAAGTTTCAAGAGCTCCTGCCAACTGGGGAGAGAGATGAGACAAATCAAGACCAAACATGCCTCTCAGAGCTTACCTTTGTCCTGCAGTTCTGAACCCTCCCCATGGATGGGGGGTCTCCTCCGTGCTGGCAATAGTGGGCGTCCCAGGTTTCGGCACCAGCTGTGACCAGCGCAATTGTCTCGCCAGCAAGAACACATGCGGGCACTAGGATCCTTCTGCAGCAAGCATTTATTGCAATGGAAAGAGGAAGACCCTGAGCCCTGAAAAGGTGCTGCCTATATACACCCTAGAGTGGCATGTTCACTTCTAATTGGCTGCTTGCTCATTACCTCGTATTATGCCCTGGGTTGGGCAGTGACTTGGAGCGCTTTGACCACTTGCATATGCGCAGTTCACTTATAACTTGTGGGAGCATCGGATGCCAGTGCCATCTTGTAATTTCAAATGTTGTCACCGCTCACCGCGGCTCTCTACAGATGTTTGAACTTTGCATAGTGAGATTATGAATTTAAAGAATGCTGCTCTGCTGAGTGTTGATACGGCAGATACTGCTGATAAAATTACCCATGGCCTGAGATCAGTATTTCTATTTTGGTCAAGCTTCAAGAATGGCATATATAGCTTGATCATGCTAGCCCTTTTTGTCCTGGGAATAATTTTATTCCTGCCCATCATGTTAAAGCTTGTCTTTAACAACATCAACATGTTGGCATTCAAAGTACATGGCTTAAACCTAAAATTGGACCCCCAGATTTATTAAATTAACAGGCTGGCAAGCCAAGGACAGGTAAGATTCTTCACAGAGCCTTACCAACCTAAAACAAAAGTGCATTGCTTTTGATAATGTATATTCCATGATGGGTAAGAAAGGCATTCTTGGCAGAATGACATAAAACAGGCTCAATCTTGTTTATGAAATAAAAAGAAGGAAGGGTGAGAGACAGAGATCTTTGGCTGCTTAGCAAGAATTTGACATGGGCCAAGGACAAGGAAATGGGCTGCTTGGCAGGAATATGACATTGGCCAAGGACAAGAAAGTGGGCTTCAGGCAGGAAGCTGGCATTAGGCTAGAACAAAGTAGTAATTTCAAGCAGAAATCTAAATCTTAGGCTAGAGCAAAGAAGTAATTTCTGGCAGGAATTTAAATTTTAGTCTAAAACAAGGAAGTAGGCTTCAGACATGAAAATGACTTTGGGCTAGGACAGTGAAGTAGGCTCAGATATTTTGGTCATCCTGATGAGCCCTTAGAAACAGATCATGGGAGTGATCATGGGACTATGTTTATTATCCTGTATGTTCTTTGACTATCTGGGTTTGTTGTCTTGCTTGTTCCTTGACTACTTGCATCTATTGTATTGCTAGTTCCTCAACCTAAAACTGACCTTAATGCTTACATGTAATTGAAATGGTATAAAAGCAAAAAGGAGGAGGGAAAATGGGATAGGGGTATTTTAAGGAGGGAAAATGGGGAAAGAGAAAGGCATCTGAAATGTAAATAAATAAAATATCCAATTAAAAAAAGAATTTGGCACCAAAAATATGGAAGGAGACTAAATTATGCCCCTTTCATGATTTAGAAATCTTATATTTCCATATTTTAAATTACATTTATACAAATATCTACTTCTTAAAGTAAGACCTTACCGATATTATTGTCTTTTACAAAGGTATTCTGTAATATGAATGTTTAGGTTAATATAACAGCATTCTGCTTATGAACTGAACATTCAGTATGACCACCTCCAATCACACATGTACATGCTTCTTCCTCACCATTATGGACTGTAGTATCAAACTTAATAATAATTCATGTGAACACTGTAACATCAGAATGTGAATCTTTTTGAGGAAGAGTTGACGCTTCCAATCTGTCCATGAAGAAACTATAAAGAAAATATTAGCCAGAAACAAATGTAAAATATGACTGAACCTCAAAAGCATAGACAGTATGTAAGTTATCCCTGTGAATTGCATGTCATCATGTAATAGAACCTAGATACAAAATCATAAGTAGAACTTTTCCTGGGGCTTCTGCTTCAACCAAAGACAATTTAATGGTTTGTATGGGCAAGTTATCTATACTTTTTTAACTACTCAATTTGAACAGATGTCAATTAATAGTTCTAAACACATCATCATAGTTGACCCTATATAAATGCAATTTAGGGGGTGGAAGGGATAATAAAAATGGAAGGATGTTAAGAATAGGTTTAAGTCAGAATGCTAATATAAATGTGCAAAGTTTTTAAAGATGAAACTTAATAAGGATAATTTTCTTAAATTTTGCTTTTAAACAACATACTTAGAAGAAAGCAGTGTCTCATTCCTAGTGAAAGCAGATTATGATAGCTACCCTCTGATGTGAGTTAAATAATTATTTATGGTATTTATAGCTTTTTAGAGTTCCCCCATATTGAGGTAGACTTGCCTATGTAATCAAAAGAATTGGGCGAATAACTGAGTAGTTTCCAAAACAAAGTGTTTAGAGGATATTGAAATAAGCTCATATAGCTAAATTCAAAGTAATGAGATATCGAAGACCTCTCTGCCCCACATTAGAGGCCAAAAATGTTGAGAGCCGCTCTGCCCCACACTTGGGGGCCAAAATGTCAAGGACTGCTCTCTATCAATATTGGGACCCACACTGCCAAAAGCCTTGGGGACTAAACTGTTAGAGCTGGCACTGCCCCAAGCTGCTCCAGTCTATGGGTCAGGGTTAAGCACGACAGAGAGTGAGGGCAGATGCAAAGAATGGAGACCAGAAAGAGTGTGATTCAATCCCATTTATTCTTCAGTCTCTCTTTTTCTCTCCAAATCTCTAGTTCCAAGTCCCTAGTTCCTAGTACCAAGTCTCAGGTCCTAATTCTAGTTCCAACTGTAATAAGTCTCAAGTCCTAATCCCAGTTCTAAGTTGCTAGTCTCTGCCAGTTCCAAGTTTCTCTTCCAAGTCTCAAGTGTCTAAGTTCCTAGTTGCTTTCTTCTGTCTCAAGTACTTTTCCAAGTCCAAGTGTCTAATTCCTAGTTACCAGTCTCAAGTCTCAAGTACCAATTACTTTCTTCTGTCTGCCTCTCGCCTTTTATATGTCTCACTTCTAAGTCACACCCTTAAGTCATGCCCTTAAGTCTTGTCTCTAAATCACACCTTTTAGTCTCACATACCCAAGGGAAAATCCTGGGTATCTAAAACAAGATGTTATCAGAGTGTGCTCAGCTGCTGTAGGCTATTGTAAACAAGTCTCTTGTCAGGGTATATGGCTCAAGATGGCTGCAAGGATGATAGCCAACTTCTGTTGGCTCCTCACAATGAGACACCTGTATTTTTTTTCTTTTTTCTATTGGTTATTTTATTTACATTTCAGATGTTATCCCCTTACCCCATTTTTTCCCTGCCCAGGAACCCCCTATCATATTCCCCTTCCTCCTGCTTCTATGAGAATATGCCCCCACCCACCCCCACTCCCACCTCCCCACCCTTGAATTCCCCCACACTGGCATCCAGCTTTCATGGGACCAAGGATCTCCTCTCCCACGTATGCCTGACAAGGCCATTCTCCCCTACATGTACAGCTGGAGCCATGGGTCCCTCCCTATGTGCTCCAAGGCTGGTTGTTTACCAATGTATGTGAATCTAGAGCCAAGTACAAGATAAACTGTGATGTCTGTGACATTTCTAGACTTTGTTTATTGAGATGAACCAACTAACCCTAAATAGATAGAATGAAAGAACGCAAAGAAGGAAGGAAGCTCAGCATTTGCCTTTCTGCCTCTTGCCTGGATGTCATGTACTCCTGAACCCTTTTCTCCTGAAACTGTGCCTTTCCCCCAAATAATGGACTCTACCCACAAGCTGTGGGCCAGGACAAGATCATCTTTTCATTTTAAAAAGTGTCCTCTGTGTTTTTTAGCTTAACAAAAATGGTGAATTGTAAGACTTAGTGTTGCCACTATTTTATTATGCTCTATCTGCTTTATTTATTACATGAATCTAAAATTTTGAAATATCTGCCTACCAAACTGTATTGGTAAACTATTTTTTACTAATAAAATTAAACATATTACCACTTATACAACTGTTATAAAAAAACAGTCATATTTGTAAGTCAACATAATTTCTGTTTAAATAATAGAAGCCAGCATTTTAGTCTCTTATGTGGGCTTATGTTCAACTTCCACCAAATGTATTTAAATTTTACGTAAGAAGTTAGATAGCTTAAAAAGTAGTTTCTTCACACATAGTCTTTCTTGAAGGACAAACTGATTTTATTGATATGGATATGTGAATCAAGTTTATTAATTTTTCTCTTTTATAATACTCTATCTCCTTTAAAATATATACTCCTATCTTTTTGTCTAAATTAAATTTGTACTATAAGCACTTGTTTAACTCCATTTAATGTAAAGTATCTGCGTGCAAATTTTTTTGGTGCTTTTGATACCTCTGAATTGAAATTAATTTGAGGTGATTGCATAGTCCTAAATAGATAGTAAATGTAAGAAAAACAATAATGTTTTAGAATTTGCCTCCTTAGGCCAGTGGCATGCTGGGTCCTTGGTGTGGCACAATAATGCTTAATTTTGTTCTTGCTTCAAAATAAATACCTCTATATTAGTTATTCATATTCATTTACAATGGATGGGTCACTTTAACTTATTGTAATACACTCAAGATTGTCATAGATCCTACCCAAAAATCATGATAGGATTTTGTCCTCATTTCAGGTACCAAAGGGAACCTTTCCAGAGAAATTCTTCAAAATGAAAGAACATTTTCCAGAAGCAACAAAATGTCCCCTTAGATTGAAGAAGCAAATTAATTTGCTATAAGAACACCAGTTTTCTCCAAAAACATGTTATTTCACTGACCTTATTTTCTTTTACTCATTCATAAATCATTACCACTTTGAAAGCCAATCACATTTTGAGAAATATTTCAAAACCTTAAGACATAAACACTTTATTAATGGGCTTAAATAATTCTGTAATAAAATATATAGTTACATTGAAGTAAGACACCTAACTCCAATGTAAAGAATATTATAGGATAAGTAAAGACTATTGAGGACATCTTGACTTCATAACTGTGTGACATACTTGACTCAGGTCAAAGAAGCATAAGAAACTGTATGTAGTGCAATCACCTTGACCCATAGCAGTTAAATGTGTAAGAGACTGGGACTGTTCCTGGGAAGAGGGTGGCAATCATGTGTTATCAGCAGTTTCATATAGATTAGTGGCAAGACAGAAGACAAACCAATATATAATATTGATATATAATGAAATTCAGAACATACTTGTACAATGTCAAATAATCAAGTTTTGTTCAGGAATTCATTGACTAGAGGATAGCATATTTCTTTTGTGATCATGAGAAATTATGAATAGCCAACAATATCATACCAATATCATATTCAAACCTTTCCAGTAGTAAGCCTGCAATGTAATCTGAAAGTGTATTTAGGCTTAACAGATGAGGGTACCATGACGGAATATAATTCACATGATGGATTGTCATTTTCTTTTCTTGGGTTTGTAACTTGTAAATGAAATGTTTTAGATTAGTTAATGGAAGTTTCTTTCCATTTTAAATAACAAATAAAACAATAGTGTATTTATTGATTGATAACATTTACAACTCAACATTTTGTTGAGTCTAAGAACTTAATTTTAAAATCTTAAAACACATTATAATTATTTTATAATTAATAGCATAATAATAATCAGTATAGATGATTCTTTCTCAGCATCAAAGCATTTTTTCTTTGGCAATAAGTTGAATCTTATATCGAATGAATAAAAAAGATAGAAAAGTAGACAATAAAAACATAGTTTTCACAGTTTGTATAGTTATATGTTATTATATTTTCTGTTTAAGAGATGAATTATCTATTGAGAAAATTATTGAAAGAAAATTTATTGTAAACTACCAATTACCTTTTCTAAAATTTTTTGAGATTATAATGTAATTACATTTTTCTTTTTTTTACTCTTATCAAACCCTTCCATACATCCCAAGTTGATCTGTTTTCAAATTCATTATCTCCTTTAAATTAATTGTCATTACTCCATGTATATGAATATATTTATACCCAAAATTTAATTGCTCAATCATGTAGTTATGTTTTTAGGACTGACCATTTGGTATTGGATAAGCAATTTGGGTGATCTTGATTGGTGAAGAAGTCATAAGTAATTGTATCACTAATTGTTTTTTAAGAAAATGATAATCCACATGATTCTGTGTCTAAACATATACATACAGTTTAAATTAATTTTTCTCATCTGGGCTGAAATTACTCCCCCTGTGAACCAAAGGAAACCTAACAAAATTCCCAACATCCGGACTTACAAGTGCTCTTTTGAATTGTTGGTCAGGGATGTCCTAAGAACTCACAAAACATTACATTTCATCTATTGCTCTTGTTTGCTCACAGTTTTAAGGTAAATCCCTTTATATTACTTACAATGCCATGCACTTTGGAAATAAGAACCAGACACCCATGAGTAGAAAATGACTTGAAAGCCTACTTCTTGAGACTAGCTTTTATGATATCAGAAGGCAACATGTGTGGTTCTGAAAGGAGGAAAGAAACCAAAAGTCCTACTTAATCATGATGTCTATCACCTACACCCACAAACATAATCAATCAATAATCCTAAGGACAAAGTACTGATCCATAAACTTTTGAAGTAAGCAAAAATTCTCTAATTGGACTTAATAATTACCTGTAAAAGAAGCTAAACTACTTTCGATGACTAATAAAATGTACAAAAAATGCAGTATTTTGAAAGTATTATAAGGTATTAATGCTGTTAAGCACTTACACTTAGACTAGAAAGGCAGGTGGACCCTTCCAGCCTGCACATTCCTTGGGAGCAGATCACCAGCTTGTCTGCTCCTTTAAAGACCCTACAGTCTGAAGGCCTCCCAGAGTTCTACTATACAGAGGGCAATACACCCCACACTCTGAAGGCCTCCCAGGAGAACAGTTACATGCAGGGCAACAACTTGACTGGCCCTCTGAAGATTCAACAGTCTGAAGGCCTCCCAGGAGATCTACACACAGGGCAACTGATCATCAGCTTGTCTGCCTACTCTAAAGTCCCCACAAGTCTGAAGGCCTCACACAAGGTCAGCAAAAGCCAGGGCAACAGACCTCCCATGAAACCTGCAGCACCACAGGGACACAAGAGGAAGACTCCAGATAGCGACTCCTAGACCAGCTAACACCAGAGGTAACAAGATGGTAAGAGGAAAGCATAAGACAATAAGCAATGTAAGTAAATAATCTATACAACCAGAACTTAAAGTTTCTGAAGAAAGAAATCAAAGATCTCCCATGCTTATGGATTGGCAGAGTTAATATAATAAAACTGGCTGTTTTGCTGAAAGCAATCTACGGATTCACTGCAAACCTAATCAAAGTTCCAACTAAATTCTTCATAAAGTTAGAAAAATGAATTTGCAAATTCACTTGGAATAGCCACAAACTCAGGACAGCAAAGCTGTTCTCAACAATCAAACAAATTCTGGGGTAATAACCATTTCTGACCTCAAGTTGAATTAGAGATCAATAGTTATAAAATCTGGATAGTATTCATACAGACAGGCAGGCAGATGAATGTAATAGAATTATAGAATTGGAAACCTAGAAATGAACCCACACAACTATGATCACTTGATCTTTGACAAAGTAGCTAAAACTGTCCAGTGGAAAATGAGACAGCATTTTCAACAAATACTGATTCAACTGGAGGTCAGCCATGTAGAAGAATGCAAATAGATCCATTCTTATCTCCTTGTACAAAGCTCAGGTTCAACTGGATCAAGGACTGCCAGGTAAAACCAGATACACCGAAACTAATAAAGGAAAAAGTGGGGAAGAGCCTTGAACACATGGTCACATGGGAAAATTTATTGAACAGAACACCCAATGGCTTATTCTCTAAGATCAAGAATCAACAAATGATACCTCAAAAAATTAAAAAGCTTCTGTAAGGCAAAGTACTCTTAATAGGACAAAACAGCAACCAACAAATTGGAAAGAAACCTTTCCAATCTTTCATCTGATAGAAGGCTAATATCCAATATATACAAGAATTCAAGAAGTTAGACTCCAGAGAGCCAAATAACCCTATTAAAAATGGGATACAGAGCTAAACAAAGAATTTTCAACTGAGGAATACTGAATGGCTGTGAAGCACCTATAGAAATGTTCAACATCCTTAGTCATCAGGGAAATGCAAATCAAAACAACCCTGAGATTCCACTTCATACCAGTTAGATGGCTAAGATCAGAAATTCAGGTGACAGCAAATGCTGGAATGGATGTGGAGAATGAGGAATACTCCTCCATTGTTGGTAGGATTGCAAGCTGGTTCAACCATTCTTGAAATCAGTCTGACAGTTCCTCAGAATATTAGAGATAGTACTACCTGAGGACACAGTTATACCACTCCTGGGCATATGCTCAAAAGATGATCCAACATATAACAAGGACATATGCTCCACTATGTTTATAGTAGCCTTATTCATAATAGCCAGAAGCTGGAAACAACTCAGATGTCCTTCAAAGGAATGGGTACAGAATATGTGGTACTGCTTAAAGGAGTATTACAATAGAGTACTCTGGCATTAAAAAAGATTACTTCATAAAATTCCCAGGCAAATAGATGGAACTAGCAAATATCATACTGAGTGAGGTAACCCAGTCACAAAAGAAAACATATGGTATATACTTACTAATAAATGGATATTAGGCAAAAAGCTTGGAATACCCACATGAAGACCATATGAAGCTCAAGAAGAAAGAAGACTAAAGTGTGGATGCTTCAGCCCTTCTTAGAATGTGGAATAGAATACTCACAAAAGTTAGAGAGTGGGAGGGACTTGTGAGGAAGAAAGGAGGGGGAGGGGAAAAGTGGGACAGGAGACAGGGAGAATATATAGAAGGTCTCAAAATTGAACTGAAGTGTATAGCAATGGGGGATAGGAAACTGGAGGTAGCCACCAGAATGTTCCAGATGTCAGAAAAGCAAACAGCTCCCTGGAACCATTGGGGATGACATTAGCTGAAATATCCAACAAAGAGGAAGAGAGAACCCTTAGAGATGATGTCCAGAGGTTAGGCAAGGTCGCCAGTTGAGGGATGGGGCCAGCCGCTCATCTCCAAATTTTTAACCCAGAGTTGCTCCTGTTTAAAGGAAATATGGGGACAAAGTGTGGAACAGAGACTGAAGGAAAGAGCATCCAGGGTCTCCCCACCTGGGATCCATCCCTTATGCAGCCACCAAACTCAGACACTATTGCTGATGGCATGAAGTGCTTGCTGACAGGAGCCTGATAAAGCTGTCTTCTGAGAGGTTCTGCCAGAGCCTGACAAACAGATGCGGATTCTTGCAGCCAACCATAGGACTGGGCATGGAGATCATAATGGAGGAGTTGCAGAAAGGACTGAAGGAGCTGAAGGGGTTTGCAATCCCATAGGAAGAACAATATTAACCAACCAGACTCCACCATGTAGAGCTCTTAGGGACTAAACCACCAATCAAAGATTATACATGGAGAGACCCATGGCTTCAGCTGTATATGTAGGAAAGGATAGCCTTATTTGAATTAATGGGAGGAGAAGCCCTTAATCCTGTGAATGCTCAATACACCAGTATAGGGGAATGTCAGGATGGTGAGGTGTGAGTGGATGGGTAGATGGGTGAATATCCTCATAGAAACAGGGGGAAGGTGGGATGGCATGGGGTTTTGCAATGAGGAAACCGGGAATAGGGATAACATTTGAAATGTAAATAAATAAAATATCTAATAAAAAAAGAAAAAATATAACCCTTGGTTTTTGTGAAATCTGTTATAACTCACTAATTTAAGAATGTATTATAATAGTAAATAATTAGTTATGTGAATAAATGAAGCATTATGTGAACGTTTTTCCCAAATATTGAAAAACTTACAAAGAGAGTTCATGCCTCAAAGTGCAATGATTTTAATAAATATGATATAATGCATACACGTGATAATAAGTACACATTGTGTCAAGAAGGCTAACACAAACAAAGCCTAACGAAGAATAGTAGAGCATTCAATCACTGTGTAATAGCTGTCAGTCCTTTGACAGTAATATGTGGAGAAACACAGGCCTTGCTTATGAGAGGGGATGGGGGGTTAGGCGAACATAGTCAGGTATTCGGGAGGGGGGACAGGAGAGAAACCCTGAGGACCAGCAGAATGAATGATAATATACAACCTCAGGGTGGAGGTAGGGGGAACACTATAGAATATACCAGAAACCTGGAAGGTGAGAGACTGTCAGGACTTAAAGGGAGGGACCTTAGAGAAAATGCACTACAATAGGGTGAGGAAATTTGCAGAATATACCTCTAGTAGAAAGACAGGGCATCAAGTGGAGGGATGGGGTTTCCATCTCACAGTCAATATCTCTGACCCAGAAATATTCTTGTATAAAAGAACTACAGGGACAAAACTTGATATGAGCTAAAGGAGGTCCAGTGACGTGCCCAACTTGGGATCTATCTCAAGAGAAGCCTCCAGGCCTGACTCTACCACTGAAGCTATTGTGAGATTACAGAGAGGAGCCTGCCATGGAATTCCTTTGAGTGGCCCAACAAGCAGCTGACCGAAACAGATGCAGATATTTACATGAAACCATTGGACTGAAATCAGAGATACCTGAGGTTGAAGAAGTTGGGGAGGAAGGTGACCCCATAGGAAGACAAGCAGTCTCAACTAGCCCAGTTCCCTGAGATCTCTCAGACACTGAGCCACTAAATAGGCAGTATACACTAACTGGAAAGAGGCCCCTGACACATATACAGCAGAGGACAGCCTGGTTTGGCCTCAGTGAGAGAAGATGCAGCTAACCCTTGAGATACTTGAAGCCCTAGGGTGTGGGGAAGTCTGGACGGGTGTTGCAGTGTGGGGATTTTGGAGACAGTGGAAAGGAAGAATGGGATGAGAAATTATCTGATGGTGAACCAGCAAGGGGATAAAAAAAAAAACCACTAAAGATTAATATTTAAAAAAAAAAAGTTTACAAGACACAACTTTAAACCTAGCCTTGCCATATAAGTTTTCTTCCAGATGCATTTCTTCTTCTGGTCAAAAGTGATACTGAAAATGTGGTATTATGATTTGTTGGGTGGTAATGTGTGTGACTTGATGTGTGTGTCCTGTGCCACCCCCACCCCTGCCAAGGGGCTAGGGCCACTGTTCAGAGGCAGAGGCACACAGGAAGTTAGCTGTGTTCTCCCCATGCTGGAGCCTCTGGGGTGGAAACGCAGTCTGATGTCCCACAGGGAGCTGGAGCTCTTGACTTGGGGGTCCCTGGGGCAGAAGGTGGCTGGGTACCACCTGGTTCTCAGGCTCTTGGACCCCCAGACGCTGTGGAAAGGCTGAGAATGGAGTGGGACCTATGGCTAGATTTGACCACAGCCAAAGGGGAGAGGAGGAGAGATGAGCTCCTCTGGCTGCATCCTGTGGGGATAAGAGTCTCGCTTGGCTGTGTGGCAGCTGCTCACTTGGCTTGGGTGGCTGGGTTAGTGGTCTCCATGGCTGGGAATACAGAGAGTTCTTCTGCAGGAGATTAGGCAGTGGCTCTCTAGATGAAAACTTGCTCCACTGTTCCCCTTGGTGGACCCTTAAAAAGAAACAGTCCAAGGTCTTAAGATGTTTATTGTCATGGCAGAAAGTAGATGAAAACTATACTCTGTTTCCTCAGGGTGGGCCTGAGGTTAAATACCTTTTGTAAGGAGGAAAGTCTAGGAAGGAATATTTAATTGGCTACACCCCTCTAGCCTTTAGATAACTCATTAATATGGAGATCTGTCTTGAGGCGCTGTGGCTTGTAGTCATACCCTCTACCTGTGGAGAGGCTAACCCACATTCATTGTCCTATGTGACTGAAAGGCACAGATCTCTGAAGGTCTACAGCCTTGAGTCAGGAGCCTGGAGTCTGGGAATGTGGCAAAATGCATGCCATCACTTAAGGTCACCTGCAGTCCACCTGGGACCCCTCAGGATCACCTGGGGTCTCCAGAAGTTTCCAGCTGGTGCTCAACCAGAAACCAGGCTGTCCTTCATGCTTCTACAGTGATTTATACAACCCTTCACAGTTTTTTTTTTCTTTGAGGTTCACTTTGATTTTGATTGTAAACCTTTTTGTTCTCATGTAAATTTGGAACGTTCAAAAAAAAAAAAAACCAAAAGTAAATTATAATTAACAATTAAAAATCCACAGCATGTACATCTTGGAGGTTTTTTTACACTGAAGTGGGGTTTTTTTTGCTAACTTTATAATGATATGGGAATAATTAATATTGGTAATTCTTAATATGGGAAATATACCATGGTGAATATAAGAGTAGATACTAAATATGAACACAAATCATAAAAGCCTGATCCTCTTATGCATATTATCTTTTAACTTATGTAAGAAACTCATAAGCACATGATTAGTAGATGACTGTTTCATTTCAAGGAGCAAAGCATGTTGAAACCAGTACATGTACAGAACAGAACTTGACATACGTAGGTATTTCTTGTACAACTTGTACATGAATTTTTTTGTTTTCATCCCTTTCACCCTCCCTCTGTCTCTCCCCCATGGTTTCCTTTCTCATACTCTGATTTGGAGACTTTTTTTGCTCCTGTTGAATGTCATCCTCAAATGTTGGTTCATACTGTACTCATCATATTTGCCCTGACAGCAGTAACCTGGTCTGGGACCTTCTTTGCAGTCTTTGATATCAACTAAACACTGAAAACCTTGGCAAAAGATTTTGATTTGATCTCTTAAAAGTGGATTTTATACTCAGAATTAGGAGGTGGTATCCAGCTGTAACAAATATTGTGAAGTAGTTGGAGGCACTGTTGAAGTCAAATGACCAGGAAAAATACCATAATTTGTTAGGCTCATTGTGTATCTAGGAATTTGTCTTAGTCTTAATAAGCAAGCATTTGAGAAATTTCTGACTGGACATTAGACTTACAGACCCTCTGACAATAGACTCAGTTGCTAGGTGCTTTGGGAGATCATTGGTTAACAACATATGGAAAAAGTTTCTGCTCTGTTTATACAAGTATTTAGCAATTATACAATTTCAGAAATTATTATAAAACAAAATAGTGAGATTTAAACAGAGATACAAACTTCTTATAGTGCTCAAGTATAAATATATTGTACTATATGTACACTTTGTGTGTGTTTGTCATGTGTGTGCATGTGTGTGTGTGTGTGTGTGTGTGTGTGTGTGTGTGTGTATTTAACGTCATGATCTTTTAAAGTAATGGAAAACCTTGGAAATTGTAACCCAAAGCTGATTTATCTGGAACAGCAGCGTGAAACTCTGGTCTGGGAAAAATTAAAAGCATATGTTCCAGAAGTCAGCTCTAATTTGCAATGAATTGCTTCAGTAAACCACTTGTATCAGTATTGTTAATCTTAATGGTTACAAGTGACCCATGCTTTAATAATCCAGACCATCAGTTGAGAACAAATCTCTTTTTCTAATTAAGAATGTTTGACCACAAGAGGGAGTTCCTTGCCAACTGTTTATGTATCCTTAACAAATATCACAGGCCTAAATTTACAAAGAAAAATACCTTCAAAAGTGATTTGATGCTGAGAAATGACAATAATTTGCTTAAATTTAGATCTTCACCAAGTTTTAAATGAAGCATAATATATCATAAAATTCTAATTCTACCAGACAAGTTTTTAAACCGCAGCTCTCTAGCTTTAGGTGGGCAGATCCAATGCTGACACACAGAAAAATAAATGCATTGAGGTCAAAGAATATGAAATTATAGACTGATTTATTGAAGTGGAATGAGTAAAGGTAACTGTATAAATTGATGCACATATTTTGTTGAATTTTTCATTACTAATGAGCAAAATAGAATGTCACTTTGGTAGTACAAACTACATCAGCATTTTTAAGAAGTCAGAAAGCTAATATTCCAACTAGTAGACTTTTAAAATAAAAATTAAGTCCATTTTCCCTATGATTAGGTACATAATATATGCAATAACTCAAGAATATATTAAGTCACTAAACATATTTTCTATCTCATTGCAATTCCACATAAAGTTGTGTTTAAGTTTGAGCATTACAATAAAGTATGCACTGACCACAACTTTAAAAGTATCAGCATAATTATGATGCTTTTGTTATATAATAGTTCTCAATGACTTTATGCATCAGAGAAATTTTTCATTTAAAATGCATAATTTTTCAGAGTATTATTTCTCTGGCTTTTCGTTCCTAAAATGTTACACCACTGAGTCCTGAAGAGCATCCTTCCTCATCGTACAATCAAATCAAAATTGTCTCCATGGAAATGTGCCTCCTTTTAGAGGTAGGCACTCTGGTAGTACATATTGGGAAAATTAATAATTGTAAGTCTAGTAAATGTAGTAATTTCAGCAAAACTTATTTGGAGAAAATAACTGCATCTCACATGCATTCCTGGTGTGTCTTGTTGGCACTGACTATAAATATGGGATACAGAAAAAGAAAATACCAGTAATTCTTTTGGCTCTTCCCTCCCACCTCCTATGGTTCTAAAGATTGTATTATTTTACACCATTTTTGACATATTTTGCAGCACGAAGTCATGCATTTTTAAGAGCTTTGCTTTCACAGTAACTGGAAATGACAAGTACAGAAAGCAGAATTCTTTGTCGAACCAAGTGTTGCAAAGTTCACTAAAAGGATTTTTCCAACCAATTTCCAACATACAGAGAGAGAGAAAGAGAGAGAGAGAGAGAGAGAGAGAGAGAGAGAGAGAGAGAGAGAGATGAAAAGTGCAATGTATGTCCATATATCTTTAAGATATTAAGTAAGAGGAAATACTAAGAAAGATGGCAGGATACTGAAAACATTCATTCACTGAACAATGAACGAAAATAATAGGTTTAACATAAACATTTTGTGTAAAGGTATGTAATTATAAATCACTTTTATAAATCCAAGACCAAAGTTAGTATGAAAGTATCCTGAATAAACAGAAATTTATCTTAATTCCTTCAACAAATACTTGAGGGATGTACTATACTATATTCTGTGGCAATGAAAAGTAGCTCAATTTCTTTCCATATTTCATTTCCTCTTTTCTCTTCCCTCCTCACTCTGCACATGCTTGCTTAAGTGTTCTCTCTCCTTCCCCCCATATGTGAGTGTGTGTGTGTGAGTGTGTATGTGCACCTATGTGTGTCCTTGCACCTGCCTCTTTCTTTCTTCTCTCCTCTCCTTCCTCTGTCTCCTAATCACTTCTCTTTCTCTCTCATTCCCCCATCCCTTGTCTCTCTAACAGGCAAGTATGTTCCCACAAATACATACAAAAATTATCGTTCTTTGGGCTTAATAACATTAAGATGCTCAGGTGATGTCTTAAAAATATGCCAAGAAGTAAAACATTTGAGAGATTTGGTCCCTATGATGTAAAAAATCCAGAGGTTTGAAACTATGTCTGCTAATTGACATGTGTATATGTGAGCATGTGTGTACAGATGTATGTGCACAGTGTATGTAAGCTTATGCAGATGTTTGTGTATACATATATATAACTATTTTCTAGTGGTATTCAGATAGGGCTGTCATCTCTACATATTCCCATTTTGACATATAACAACTTTTAAAAAGTTAATTTACAAAGTTATAGCACATTTACATTTTAGATATTTTATTATTAAAAGCATCTTCTTCTATTGACATAGAGTATTCACAACAGAATTAAGCACATCAATTAGAAAAAGAGAACCAAATGACGAGCTAATGGGATCGCTTCCTCAGCTCTTTCTAAATCAGGCCAAAACTCAGTCTCAATTTTTCTATCCAAGCATGGTAGTGTGTGTCATAAGTAATTATACACATGAAAGAGTAAAAGCAAAAAGGAATTTAGCCTGATAGATTATAAGAAATCCAGGTCTTTCTTTTTAAAAGATCATGTTTCACAATACTATATTAATAATGTCATAGCTTTGTTTTTACTTTCAAGTTTTAAATTGCACTAGGTCTACTAATGTCTTTATCATTATTATTATGACATCAATAATTTCTAACTCTATAAAACCAATTTACACCCACGAATAAAATTTGTTTTCTTAATCAATGTGAATTTGCAAAAAGTAAAAATGCAACTTCAAGCCTATTATGGTGAATGCTTTTTATATCAAAAGTATGTTAAATACTTTTCATTCAGCCATTCTAACAATGTGGTTTAAAATAACTCCAAATATCCACATGCTGCCGCTGGACTGAGGGCTCCAGTTAATACTGCAAACAGCTATCTTTAATAGCTATTGGTTACTCAGCAGGACAAGCAAGCCTGGGATTAGAGATAATGATACTTGTTGGAACTGCAGGGAGGCAGAGGAGAAAGTGATCGGCCTCCCTTGGCTTTGTAAAAGCATATTGGAAGAAACGTACATTCAGAAGAACATGATACTAGATGGTGATACACCTAAACATCCAAACGTGTCTTTTTGTTTTTTCCCTTTTATGTTGGACCGAGACAGTGATCTTAAATTAAATGCAGCGTTGGAATACTTAAACATCAGAGATCCAATTGGAAATCTCTCTCATTTTTTAGTGACTCTTTCCTCCATCACTATCTCCATTCCATTTAAATTCACGTCATAATAGCTAATGTCAGCGCCATCATTCTGTTTCCAGTGTGATTGTCCCCCTCTGAGTGCCTACCAAAACTAGTCTAAAATAATTACAGAAGTCATCCTACCTTTGTAACTAGTTGTGGTTTTGTTACCTCTTAATTTTGAAACTTCTAGAATGTGTGAACATTCTGATACATTCAACTTAAACATGTTCATTATAGTGGCATTAAGATCCCTTTAGTTCCTTTCTGAAGATATCAACTTGTCTTTTTTTCAAGTTGGCTATTCTCATAGAAAAGATTCCTTGACAGATTTTGCTCCATTTTCTACAGGTGGGAGAGTATATGCTTTACTGGTGGAAGCTGCTGACTATTTAAGGAAAATGATATTTTTTTCACATTCTAAGTGACTTCTCTCTATGTTTTATGTGAATGTCTTACTGTTCATCTCTTTATTTGAGTTAATTCAGAGTTCTGAGATTGCTATTAGGCGAAAACTAAGTTATAATATCTCCTCACCACATTTTTTTCCGGTACTCAGTGGTGGTCATATTGTTCCAATTTAACTTAAAGACTGCTTCAGTGGTCATAGCAAGCTCTAAAGAAGTTATTTCTAAAATGAGGGGTGACCAAAGTTAGAGTAAAGTAGTAGAGTTGTGTAAACATGGATATTTAGTGCAAATAGCTACATGCTAAGATGTGCACCAAACTAATTCAGAGATGCTATGTTGGCTGTGTTTCTTCATCCCTCTTATGACCAGTATGAGTACACCACCAACAGGGAGGAATGTGAGAGCTACTGTAAGCCACCTACCCACTGCACTTTCTGAGACATGACCTTAGAAATGACATTTGTTTTGGTCAAAGGTCACAGATCTTTTCAAAAGAGTATGTGCTAAGCATTTTCTCAACATCTCAATGTTGCCTCATAGTGTGTCAGCCCCTTTGTTGCTAACCTAAAGGGCTTTTTTTTTTTTTAATTTCTTATAGCCTGCCTCTAACCCACTAGTGCCAAAAAATAATCTCTTAAACACTGCCCTTTTTGGTCATGTTTACTGCTTGACCAGATCCAATGAAAACATCTACAAATGTGTGTGAATTTTGCATACATATTATATAAATACAGAATGTAAATTCTCAAGTGCCATCAGAATTGTTTACATGGTTATCTTTTCTCAGAGGTATTATGGTTTAGATATGAAATGACCCACAGTCACTCATGTATTAAAATCTTAAGTCTCCAGCTGGTGGACACTATTGGGAGGCAGTTATGTAGTGAGGACGTTAACTTCATCAGAGGGTTAAACTATTGAAATATTGGCTACTGAATGAGATAGAAGTAGATAGGTCACTGAGGGATGGCTTCTGCAGAGTATTCTTCATCCCAGTTGTGTGTGTGTGTGTGTGTGTGTGTTTTCTGGTTGCTGTGAGTAGCAGTTCCCTTACATACTGTGCTGTTGTGAATTGCTACAGAACTAGAAACAATAAAGGGTCATAGAATTCATCACAGAATGGATGCTCTGAAACTGTAAGCTAAGTAAATTATTCCTTTTTGGGTTGACTACCTCAAGTATTATGTCTCAGTAATGTAAAGCTAACACAAATGGGTACAACAAAAAAAAACATAATTATCACAATCACCAATTGTTATATTAACTATCTTAGTTTCTTTTCTTAGCCATTATTGTATTACACAAAACCATACATACATACTTACATAATGTATATCCTTACATAATGATCAAAGAGTTCTTTTTAGAATATAAATTTACTGAAAGTTTTTAATGTGTGTGCATAGTCAACTTTACTTAACATCCAATGGCTAGTTCACCACTGTTAATTATAAATGTGTCTTTGATCATAAACATTCTGTTAAAGTCCTAGCTGCTTATCAAACTTTCCTAATGCTGAAGTAATCGGCTATTTATACGCACATAGGAAATGTTAATTTTAGTCTTTCTTGAACATCTGCATATTGCCTTCTCTCCTTGATGATCTAATAAGACTCAAAGTTAACACAAATTATAAAATTTATTATGAATTCATGTGATAAAACTTCCTAAAAGAGACTTATTACAAATAAGCTTAGGAAGTTTTTAAAAAACTAAAGACAACATTTTTTTTTTACAGTATTAGTCTCCTATGAAAACCTTACAAATTGTTAAATAAATCTAATTTTCTATTTTAAGCAGCACTTTACACTCCACACATTGAGGCTAAAATATTAGATTTCAGAAGAAAACAACATTTTTTGTTTGTGTTCTTAAATGTCTTTTCCTAACTGAAATATAGCTGAATCCAATTTTGTAATTAAAAATCGCTCCCCTTCTGTGAACTTGTAGTAATGTTTCATCAAAAAGCAGATTATTACAACCAAATTATAAACTCCTAAAAAAGAACAGGGGCATTATAAATGGAAACACCCACCCAACCTTAAGTACCATATAGCAGTGAAAACAGCATCATGCTAATGACAGTAATCCCACTCGTCTCTGCTGCATTCATGCAAATGACAATTTAGTACAGATGTGGCACACATTTGCATGGTTAATGGCACCATTTTTTTTGTCCTTTTCTTCTTCTCTATAGTATGATCAGCTGTTGTGCTTAACATTACAGATTCTATGCGCTGTTCCTAACATTAGTGGAAACATAAGGCTGGTAGTTTCCTTGTCAGTGATTTAACTAAAACATGCATCTGTATAAAAAACCAGAAGGTGTGGGAGGATGGTGGGCGTGGGTAGAAAAGAGTAGTGCCTGGCTGGCTTCTCCTTATTATTGAAGCACTCTTTCAAGATCACTTCTTAATTTAGTCAAGTTTTGATATCTGATAAACCTCAGTGATTTCACTCTTTCTACTACCTATACAGGTTTTTTGAGTTAGAGGGCCTGCTGATGGGACTCAGTAGTAGACTGCATGCTTCATATGGAGAAGCCCTTTGTTTGACTCCAAATGCTGAACAACAAATGTGAACAGAATATTCTATGTACAACTTGAGCTCACACAAAAGTTTGAATGAATCTTGTCTTTCTTCTAGTGTACTTTACTGTTCATTCAGGCATGTTTTGGATATAGTCATTCCTAAGTAAAAGCTCTTACAAGAATCCTGTAAAATGTGACAAAGATAGACTCAAAATTTGATCATCAGTCATTGCTATTACATATTGCTATACATTCCACAACATATTCCACAACAAATGGAATAGTTCAAAGATAATTTTCTTTGAGATAGACATTTGTTATTTAAATTAGGCTGGCCAAAAGCTTGCTTGGCAGCACAGGTCTACCTCACTTTTTGTCTTCTTCCCTCAGACAGCTAGATACTGGGATTACAAGTATCTAGCTACCAAGTATGTGCACTACCAAGCAGGTTATCAACACTTGTTTTAACCTTCTCACCTTATTTCATTGTATAAGATGTAACACTGGTAGTGAACTCAGTATTCATTTCTTCAAGATCTTATTCTTCTATAAAGAGGCTTTGTATTCTGTACTGTGTTTCTAAGCTAAATTAATTAAGTATTCAATCCCCAGATGCCTTTTTTCCCATTTGTTTGCATTTAGGAAAATTGTAAAGCTAACTCAACTTACCCAATCCTTTTATTAAAAAAATAACATAAAAAGTTTATAAAAATTCTAGTTCTATTTAATTGATAGAAGTGCCATTTTAAAAACATACATTATTCTTCAAAAATCACACTACAGGAGTTAGCAGTTCCCCAGTTTAAAAAAAAAAAAAACTTCAATTAGCTTATCCTGGAATTATTCTCCAATGCCACTCTTGAGGAACTCCTCCAACTGCTAAAAGGACTTCCTCACATCAAGCTGTCCTGAAATGTATGAGGGTTCTCTAGAGTATCAGAAATTATAGAATGAATATCTATATATAAAAAAGGGGATTTATTACAATGACATACAGGTTGATTTAACCATGGCTGCCTACAAATGGAAAGACCAAGAATCTAGTAGTTGTTCAGTTCAGCAGTGTGAATGTCTCAGCAGGTCTTCAGTATACACTTGAGTTATAAAGGAATAAGTTTTAATGCCATTCAACTAATGGACTTGTGAGGGCAAGGGAAACAGGCAAAAAGCAAAATCAACATTCTTCCATGTCTTTATATAGGCTTCCAGCAGAAGGGTGGCCCAGATAAAAGGTATATATTTCAAGCCCAAAAGATCTGGATTAAGATCTGTTGATAAAAAATTTCCTCATCCAAGATTCAATTTAGAAGTGGATCACTCAGCTTCAAATGATTAAGCAAAAAGTTTTTCACAGGTGTGCTCAGCCATTTTGGAGTTTTAGTTAATTCCAGATAGAGTTAAGTTGACAGCCAAGTGTAGCCATCACAGGAAAGTAGAAGGCACATTTCTGCTGAAACACTACAGCAGCACCAATGCCACACAGCTTACCTTCCTTCCCACTGTGTCAAAATCTAAACTCAAACAATTCAGTGAAAATTTGATGGTTGTAAGCTAAATCAAATCTAGATTCCTGACTGTAAGAGACCCTGAGAGTTAGAGTTGTAATTTCTTAGCATCTGTATACAGAGAAATATAATAAACAGAACTTGCAATGATACTGAATAAGCTAATTTATAGTTCTGTTACATACAGCACTGAAGTTAGTGCATTCTAGAGTCATTTTGATACATTTAAAATGACTTGTCTGTTATTGCTCTTATTATTAAAAGTATTACTTATTCTATAGTATTAAAATTTTAAATCTCCCCACACAGTATGTCAAATAAATGACTTAAATTACAAACGGAGAAGTTTTTTACACTCAATTGCATAGGAGAACACATTAATATGTATCTAATTATAATTTACCATTATACAATATAATTCTTTTCAAAGATGAAGTCTTGTATTTCACAGACTTGCTTAAAACTCTTGTGTCAGAACAAGAGTCCAAACAGCCTCTTAAGTAGATCAAACTATGAACACATAGTACATTAGCACAGGATTTTAAGAAAAAGAAACAAGATATACTCATTATTTCCTTAAATTTGTTCATGTGAAATTTAAAAGTATTCAAAGATATGTAGGAAAGTTTAACATTACTAAAAATCAACCAAAATGTCCTTGTAAATTAGTCAAATTTCTATTTTGTCACTTAATTTTTGGACATTAGTCCTCAGTCTTTCCTCTCAACTCTTCCACAGGACTACTTGAACACCATCTAATGTTTGCCTGTGGGTCTCTGCATCTGTTTCCATTAGCTATTTGGTGGAAACTCTCAGTGAACCGTCATGCTAGGCTGCTACTGGCAAGCATAACAGGGTAGCATTATTAATGCCAGGTATTGGCTCTGGCTCTTGCCCATGAGATGGGTCTATGTGGGCCAGTTCTTAGTTGGCCATTACCTCCCTTTCGGCTCCATTTTTTCCCTGAACATCTGGCATGCAGGGCATATTTTGATCAAAGGTTTAGTGGGTGAGTTAGTGTACTTGTCCCTCTACCGGGAATCTGACCTGGCTACAGGAGTTGGTGACTTCTGGTTTCATATGCACCACTGCTAGAAATCTCAGGTAGAGTCACTCCCAGAGAATCCTTTGGGCATCTTCCCATCGCAAGTCTCTGGCACATCTTAGAAATGTTCTCCTTGCCCACCACCTATTTCTGATCTCTCCCATGCTCTTCCTAGACCTGACCCCCCCACACACACACACACCAGCCCAGGTCCCCTGTGAATCCTCACTTCTAGCTAGTTCCTGCCCCCTCTCTACTTTCTATATCTATTTTATCTCCAGCTGTGAGAAAGATTGAACCACTTTCCTTGGTTTCTCCTTAATATTTGCCTAATTTGTGTCTATGAATTGTAGTAAGGTTATCCTGTGCTTAATGGCTAATATCCACTTGTAAATAAATATATATATATATATATATATATATATATATATATATATATATATACCATAGATGTTTTTAGGTGTCTAGATAACCTCACTCAGAATAACATTTTTTAGTTCTGTCTATTTGCCTGCAAAATTCATGATGCCCTTGTTTTTAATAACTAAGTATTATTCAGTTGTATAAAAGAAGCACAATTCCTTTATCCATTCTTCAGTTGGGATCTCTGGGTTGTTTCTAGTTTCTAAAGCTGATAGAACATAGTTAAGCTATTGTTCTTGTCTAATGGGGTATATTTTGAGTATATGCCCAGAAACTCTACATCTGGGTCTTAAGGTAGAACTATCCCAATTTTTGAAGAAACCACCAAATTCTTTTCCAGAGTTGTACAAGTTTGCACTTCCACCAGCAATGGAGGAGTATTTCTCTTTCTCCAGAACCTTGCCAAGATTGGCTGTCCCTTGAGTTTTTTAATCTTAGGCATTCTGGTGGCTATAAGGTAGATTCTCAGAGTGGTTTTGATTTGTGTTTTCCTGATGACTAAGGACATTGAACATTTTCTTAAATGTATATCAGCCATTAGAGATTACTTTGTTGAGAATTCTGTTTAGCTCTGCATCCCATTTTTTAAGTGGGTTATTAGGTTTATTGTTATCTAACTTTTTGAGTTCTTTATATATTGTAGATATCAGCCCTCTATCAGATGTTGGGTTGGTGATGATTTTTTTCCCAATCTGCAGGCTGCCATTTTTTGTTATTTACAATGTCTTATGACTTACAAAAGCTTTTTGGTTTCATGAAATTCCTATTTATTAGTTGTGGACCATCGCACCTGAGACACCTGTGTTCTGTTCAGGGGGTTGTCTGTTGAACCAATGAGTTCAAGGCTATTCCTCACTTTCTGTTCTACTACAGTTAGTTTATCTGGTTTTATATTGAGGTTAGTGATTCACTTGGACTTCAGTATTTTACAGGATGATAAATATGGATCTATTTGCATTCTTTTTCATGTTGACATTCAGTTAGACCAGCAGTGTTTGTTGAAGACACTTTGTCATGTCCCTGTATGCCTTTGGCTTCTTTATCAAAAGTCAAGTGTCTATAGGTATGTTAGGTTATTTCTGGGTCCTTGATTCAGTTCCATTGATCATCCTATCTGTTTTTATACCAATGCCATGCAGTTTTTATTACTGTTTTTCGGTAGTATAGCTGGAAGTCGGGGATGGTGATACCTCCAGATGTTCTTTTATTATACAAGATTGTTATACCCAACCTAAGATTTCTGTCTTTCCATATGAAGTTGAGAATTATTCTTTCAAGGTCTGTATAGAATCATGTTAGAATTTTTATAAGAATTGCATTGAATTTGTAGATTGCTTTTGGTAGGATGGGCATTTTCACTATGTTGATCCTATTGATCCATAAGTATGGATCATCTTTTCTGATATCTTCTTCAATTTCTTTCTTCTGAGACTTTAGGTTCTTACCCCACAGGTCTTTTACTTGCTTGGTTAGAGTTACATTAAGACATTTTATATTATTTGTGACTATTATAAAGAGCTTTTTCTCTAATTTTTTTATCAGCTTGTTTATCATTTGTACAAAGTATAGCTACTGATTACTTTGAGTTAATTTTGTATCCAGCCACTTTGCTGAGTGCTCATTAGCTGTAGGAATGTCCTAGTAGAATTTTGTGGTCACTTATGAGTGCTATCATATCATCTGTGAATAGTGATATTTGACTTCTTCTTTTTCAATTTTATTGCCTTAATCTCTTTTAGTTGTCTTATTGTCATATCTAGGGCTTCAAGTACTATATTGAAGAGATAATAAAAGAGTGGAAAGCCTTTTCTTGTCCCTGAGGTGAGTGGGATTGCTGCATGTTTCTCTCCATTTAATTTGATATTGGCTATTACCTTGTTGTATATTGCCTCCATTGTGTTTAAGTATATGCGTTGTATCACTGTTCTAAGACTTTTAACATGAACAGGTCTTGGATTTGTCAAAGACCTGTTCAGCATCTATTGAGATGATTATGTAGTTTTTTTTCTTTCAGTTTGTTTCTGTGGTGGATTATGTTGATTAACTGTTGTATATTGATCCACCCCTACATCCATGGGATGAAGCCTACTTGATCATGGTAGAGTATGTATTTGATATGTTCTTGGATTTGATTTTCAAGTATTTTATTGAGTATTTTCTCACTGACATTCATAAGGGAAATTGGCTTAACATTCTCTTTTTTAGTTGAGTCTTTGTGTGGTTGGGTATCAGTGTGACTTTGGCCTCATAGAATGAGTTTAGCAAAATTCTCTTTGTTTCTATTTTGTTGAATAGTTTGAGAAGTATAGATACTATCTTATCTTTGAGTCTGTTAGTATTTTTAGACTTCAGAGAATTTTGCTAAATCCCAAATATTGAAAAAGATATTGCCTTTGAATCTTTTAAGAAGCAACAAGCACTCCACAAGATTTTAAAGCTTGTTGTATGAAAATAAATGTTTGTAGTAAAACTCCTTCAGAGGGATCAGCTAACAAAATATCCATATAATAAATAATATACACTGAAAGATTCAAACTCCTAACTTCTTGTACCAAAGCAGCAACAAAATTTCTTACATAATGTAAGGCTATTAGCCACTTCTTGAGGCAAAACTTTCCAGTGATATCACTTCATGGATTCTCCAAAATTACAAACAAACTCAGTAAATGGAAACCTCCCATATTCATCAGAAAGTAAGGAATAGTATAAAAAGAATCCTTCAAATCGATAATAATTCTATATGCATTTCTTGGAATGGCAGCTAGAGTAGGCAAGCCAGGCTGCAATGCCTTTATAAGTTTCATAGTCTCATACACCCTTCACAGCAAACCATGCAACAATCTCCACCTGCTGTATTTTTTCTTAATTACAAATATATGTGAGTTAAAAATCCTGAACCCATGATCTAACTGTAAATTGCAGCCAATGGAACAATGACAGTTTAACTATAATCTTCAAGTTTCCCTTGTAACACAAGAGCACAACCTTAACTTTGGAAAGCAAAACTCAAACTCTAATAAACAATCTAGTTTCTCTAAAAACACCAACTGAATTACCCCCATGCTACAAAGTCTGGCTGCCAATTTCTGCACAGGAACACAAGACAGTACAACCTCCAATGATCCAAAGAGACACTGTCTTAAATCTTTTGTATGTCTTTATAATATATAAAATATTCCCTAGTTTATATGAGTCTTTAGAGACCTGTTTCCCTGGGTTGGCTCATGCCATGTGTTGCTGTTTAGAATGACTCCAACCCTGAGTTAACAGTTTTAAACCAACTTTCTGTTACCAATGTTACAAATTTTTAATCATAGCCAATAATCTATAACCAAGACATGCATAACATATTTATACTTTTAAAGCCAGTCAGAAACAAAAATGAAGTAGCTGCACACATTTACTTATTTAAACTGTACAAAATTCTTACATTTTCTAGCTGTAATTTCAAGAGAGGAGCACCTTGTCACCTGCTGAATCCAATAATCATAATCACAGAGATTTTTGTAGGAGAAACAACCATCAGCTCCTTACCATAGAAGCCAAAAAACCTGCTGATGCCTTTAAGAGCAGCTTTTACAGATAACGAGACTGTGGCAGGGCTTCTCTAGCTGTTCTAGACTCCTAACTACAGGTACAGGGCTCCAAAGGCCAAGTGAAACTGCTTTTTCTTTTTACTTTTTATTTAGTTTTTTCTTTTTTTCTTTTTCTTTTTTTCTTTCTTTAAAACAAGTTAAAACTAAATCAAGGGGTGAACAACTAGCAGATATAGTTTTAATTAATTTATCTTTTGAGCATGAAACACAGAAAAACATTCAAGCAACAAAACAAAAACACAGACATAAATAGATATGGACAGATTGGTGCACCAAGGACAGACAATAGAGAGAGAGAAGACAACTAGATGTCCCACAAAAGGGACCCAGATATCCTATGTAAGGGATCCCAAACTAAGCATTTCTCCAGTAGAACCCAGAGAGAGGCAGGATGTCTCCTGACCAATTGCATTTCCTTATGTGGTACAGTCTATGAAATATGGGTATACTTACAAGAGTGAGAACTTGAATAAAATAAACTTAGTGGCCTTAGGCATTAGATATACTGATGTAAAGAAGAGTCATAAACAACACAGTATAAAAATTTTGAGGTAGAGAACTATACAATTCTCAGCAAAATTATGCCAAAATAAATCCTCTAACATGATTCTCCCTCTCATTTATATAAATAAGGCAATCATCTAAACTTCTGTGAGTGTGTGTGTGTGTGTGTGTGTGTGTGTGTGTGTAATCATTATGTTAAATATTCCTGTGGCACATAGGATGAGAATGGCAGACATAGGCTTAAGTGTTTCCACACTTGATTTACAGTTGGTGAAACAACATAAGAAGAATTTGGAAACAAGGCATTTAGCTGGGCGGTGGTGGTGCACGCCTTTAATCCCAGCACTTGGGAAGCAGAGGCAGGCGGATTTCTGAGTTCGAGGCCAGCCTGGTCTACAGTGTGAGTTTCAGGACAGCCAGGGCTACACAGAGAAACCCTGTCTCAAAAAAACAAAACAAAACAAAAAAAACAAACAAACAAAAAAAGGAAACATGGCATTCTTGCAGGAAATATGGCACTAAAGTTGGGTTTTGAAGATTCAAATGACTAATGTCATTCACATTAGGCCTCCTGTTTGTGAAGCAAGAGATGAGCTTCTAACTCTTCCTGTAATCATGCTATTTCTTCACTATCACAGAGTTTAACCCTTTGGCATTATAAGCCCAATAAAATTCATCCTTTTATAAGTTCCTTGGTTACAATGCTTTTTTTTATAGCAATAGAAAACTAACAAATAAAATTTTTAAACACCTTTCTTAAGTTAATATTCATATAGTTGTGAGTTGCTCTGATTTTATACCAGAGTGAAGTGAATGCATTCTTGATGTACCTATGCTCTTTTAATTTCTATGTGTCAGTGATCCTTCCACTGTAAATTGATGGAAAGATTACTCATCAATAATGATATAAGACATTAACAAGACACAAATGAATATCCCAACAACTAAAAGATGCAGCTTATTTGAAAAATTGAAATATTGCTCATTATTTGGAAGAAAATAGATTCTTTAAAACTAAAGTTAAAATTTTAGCTTGGATTCTGTGTTGAGAGGCAGAAATAGGATGATTACAGGTTTTTATTTTATTTTATTTACATTATATTTACATTTCATATTTTATCCCCTTATTTTTTCCCTCCACCCAGGAACCCCTTATCCTACCCCCCTCCTCCTGCTTCTATGAGGTTGTACCCCCACCTGCCCCCAACATCCACCTCCCCACCCTCAAATTCCTCCCTGATTGTTGTTCAGCCTTCATGGGACCAAGGATCTCCTCTCCCACCTATGCCCAACAGGGCCATCTTCCCCTACATATATAGCTGGAGTCATGGGTCCCTCCCTATGTGCTCCCATGCTAGTGGTTCAGATCCTGGAGATCTCTGGTTGGTTGGTACTGTTGCTCTCTTCTTGGTGCTGCCAACCCTTTCAGCTCCTTCAGTCTTCTAATTCTCCTTTGGGAACCCTTGATGAGATCACTGGTTAGCTGTGAACATCTGCCTCTGGATACGTCAGACTCTGGTAGATCTCTGAGGAGATAGCTATGTCAGGCTCCTGTCAGCATGCACTTCCTGACATAAATATCAGCGTCTATCTTTGGTGACTGCACCTGGGATAGATACCAAGGTAGAATGGTCTTCAGATGGCCCCTCCTTGAGTTTCTGTCCCACACTTTGTCTTCATATTTGCTCCCTTGAGTATTTTGTTACTCCTTCTAAGTAGGACCAATGCATCCACACTTGGTCTTCCTTCTTCATGAACTTCATGTGGTCTGTTAGTTGAATCTTTGCTATTTCATGCTTTTGGGCTAATATACACTTATCAGTGAGTAAATACCATGTGTGTTCTTTTGTGATTGGGTTACCTCACTCAGGATGATATTTTCTAGTTCCATCCATTTACCTAAGAATTTCTTGAATTCATTATTTTCAATAGCTTAGTAATACAACATTGTGTCAATGTGCCACATTTTTTTTGTATCCATACCTCTGTTGAAGGACATCTGGGTTCTTTCCAGCTTCTGGCTATTTTAAATAAGGCTACTATGAATATATTATATATGTTCTTGTTATATGTTTGAGCATCTTTTGGGTATATGCCCAGGAGTGGTATAGCTGGGTCCTCAGGTAGAGCTATGTCCAATTTTCTAAGGAACTGCCAGATTGATTTCCAGAGTGGTTGTGCCAGCTTGCATTCCCACCAACAATGGAGGAGTGTTTTTCTTTCTTCACATCATCACCAGCATCTACCATCACTTGAGTTTTTTAATCTTAGCAATTCTGACTGGTGTGAGGTGGTATCTCAAGATTGTTTTGATTTGCATTTCCCTGATGACTAAGGATGTTGAGCATTTCTTAAGGTGCTTCTCGGCCATTCGAATTTCCTCAGTTGAGAATTCTTTGTTTAGCTCTGTACCCATTTTTAATAGGGTTATTTGGTTGTCTGGAGTATAATTTCTTGAATTCTTTGAATATATTGGATATTAGACCTCTATCAGATGTAGGGTTGGTAATAATCTTTTCCCAATCTGTTGGTTGCTGTTTTCTCCTATTGACAGTGTCCTTTGCCTTACAGAAGCTTTGTAATTTTATGAGGTTCCATTTGTCAATTCTTGATGTTAAAGCATAAGCCATTGGTGTTCAGTTCAGGAACTTTTCCCCTGTGCCTTGGTATTCTAAGGTGTTCACCACCTTCTCTTCTATTAGTTTCAGTGTATCTGGTTTTATGTGAAGGTCCTTTATCCACTTGGACATAAGAATGGATTAATTTGCAGTCTTCTACATGCTGACCTCCAATTGAGCCAGCACCATTTGTTGAAAATGCTGTCCTTTTTCCATTGGATGGTTTTAGCTCCTTTCTCAACGATCAAGTGACCATAGGTGTGTGGATTCATTTCTAGATCTTCAATTCTATTTCATTGATCTTCCTGCCTGTTTCTGTACCAATACCATGTAGTTTTTATCACTACTGCTCTGTAATACAGCTTGAGGACAGGGATGGTGATTTCTCCAGAAGTTCTTTTATTGTTGAGAATGGTTCTCATAATCCTGGATTTTTTATTATTCCAAATGAATTTGTAAATTGCTCTTTCTATCTCTATGAAGAATTGATTTGGAATTTTGATGGGAATTGCATTAAACCTGTAGATTGCTTTTGGCAAGATAGCCATTTTTACTAAGTTAATCCTGACAATCCAGGAGCATGGGAGATCTTTCTGTCTTTTGAGATCTTCTTCAATTTCTTTCTCCAGAGACTTGAAGTTCTTGTCATACAGACCTTTCACTTGCTTGGTTAGATTCACTCCAAGATATTTTATTTTATTTGTAACTATTTTGAAGGGTGTCATTTCCCTAATTTCCTTTTCAGCCTGTTTATCCTTTGTGTAGAGAAAGGCTACTGATTTGTTTGAGTTGATTTTATATCCAGCCACTTTGCTGAAGTTGTTTATCAGGTTTAGGAGTTCTCTGGTGGAAGTTTTAGGGTCACTTAAGTATACTATCATATCATCTGCAAATAGTGAAATTTTGACTTCTTCTTTTCCTATCTGTATCCCTTTGACTTCCTTTTGTTGTCTAATTGCTCTGGCTAGGACTTCCAGTAATATATTGAATAGGTAGGGTGAGAGTGGACAGCCTTGCCTAGTCCCTGATCTTAGTGGGATTGCTTCAAGTTTTTCTCCATTTAGTTTGATGTTGGCTACTGTCTTGCTGTATAGTGCTTTTACTATGTTTAGGTATGGGCCTTGAATTCGTGTTCTTTCCAAGACTTTGAACATGAAGGGATGTTGAATTTTGTCAAATGCTTTCTTGGGATCTATTGAGATGATCATGTGGTTTTTTTCTTTGAGTTTATTTATGTAGTGGATTACATTGATGGATTTCTGAATATTGAACCATCCCTGCATTCTTGGGATAAAGCCTAATTGATTATTGTGGATTATTGGTTTGCAAGTATTTTATTGAGTATTTTTGCATCAATATTCATAAGTGAGATTGGTCTGTAATTCTTTTTCTTTGTTGGGTCTTTGTGAGGTTTAGGTATAAGCATAATTGTAGCTTCATAGAATGAATTGGATAGTGTTCCTTCTGTTTCAATTCTGTGGAATAGTTTGACAAGAATTTGTATTAGGTCTTCCTTGAAGGTTTGATAGAATTCTGCACTAAAACCATCTAGTTCGGACTTTTTTGGTGGGGATACTTTTAATGACTGCTTCTATGTCTTTAGGGGTTATGGGACTGTTTAGATGGTTTCTCTGTTCCTCATTTAACTTTAGTATCAGGTATCTGTCTAGAAAATTGTCCATTTCATTCAGACTATCCAATTTTGTTGAGTATAAGCCATTGTAGTAGGATCTGATGATATTTCTAATTTCCTCAGTTTCTGTTGTTATGTCTCCCTATTCAGTTCTGATTTTATTAATTTGGATACTGTCTCTGTGTCCTTTGGTTAGTCTGGCTAAGGGTGTATCTATCTTGTTGATATTCTCAAAGAACCAGCTCCTAGTTTTGTTTATGTTTTGTATAGTTTTTTCATTTTCTACTTGGTTGATTTCAGGTCTGAGTTTGATTATTTCCTGCCATCTACTCCTCTTGGATATATTTGCTTCTTTTTCTTCTAACACTTTCAGGTTTGCTGTCAAGTTGTTAGTGTATGCTCTCTCCAGTTTCTTTTTGTAGGCACTTAGAGCTATGAGTTTTCCTTTTAGTACTGCTTTCATGAAGTCCTACAAGTTTTGGTATGATGTATCCTCATTTTCATTAAATTCTAAAATGTCTTTAATTTCTTTCTTTACTTCTTCCTTGACCAAGTCATCCTAGAGTAGAGCATTGTTCAGTTTCCACGTGTATTTGGGCTTTCCATTGTTATTTTCATTATTAAATACCAGCCTTAGTCCATGGTGGTCTGATAAGGTACAAGGGATTATTTCAATCTTTTTGTATCTGTTGAGACTTGTTTTGTGACCAATTATATGGTTGATTTTGGAGACAATTACATGAGGTGCTGAGAAAAAGGTATATTCTTTTGTTTTAGGATGAAATGTTCTATAGATATCAGTTAAATCCATTTGGTTCATAACTTCTGTTAGTTTCATTGTCTCTGGGTTTAGTGTCTGTTTCCATGATCTGTCCATTGCTGAGAGTGGGGTGCTAAAATTCCCCACTATTGTTTTGTGAGGTACAATGTATGCTTTGAGCTTTAGTAAAGTTTCTTTTATGTATGTGGATGCCCTTACATTTGGGGCATAGATGAGAGTTCTTCTTTGTACATTTTTCCTTTGATGAGTATAAAGTGTCCTTCCTTACTTTTTTGATTACTTTTGGTTGAAAATCAATTTTATTTGATATTAGAATTGCTACTCCAGCTTGTTTCTTGGGGCCATTTGCTTGGATGATAGTTTTCCATCCTTTTACTTTGAGGTAGGGTCTGTCTTTGTCACAGAGGTATGTTTTCTGTATGCAGCAAAATGCTGGGTCCTGTTTATGTATCTAGTTTGATATTCTGTGCCTTTTTATTGGAGAATTGAGTCTGATGATATTAAGAGATATTAAGGAAAAATGATTGTTCCTTCCTGTTATTTTTGTTATTAGAGGTGGAATTGTGTTTGTGTAACTATCTTCTTTTGGGGTTGTTGGAAGACTACTTTCTTGCTTTTTCTAGGTTGTAGTTTCCCTCCTTGTGTTGGAGTTTTCCATCCATTATCCTTTGAAGTACTGGATTTGTGGGAAGATATTGTGTAAATTTGGTTTTGTCATGGAATATCTTGGTTTCTCCATCAATAGTGGCTGATATTTTTGCTGGGTATATTAGTTTGGGCTGAGATTTGTGTTCTCTTAGGGTCTGTATGATATCAGTCCAGGATCTTCTGGCTTTTATAGTCTCTGGTGAAAAGTCTGGTTTAATTCTTATAGGTCTGCCTTTATAGGTTACTTTGCCTTTTTCGCTTAATGCTTTTAGTATTTTTTCTTTGTTTTGTATATTTGATGTTTTGATTATTATGTGATGGGAGGTATTTCTGTTTTGGTCTAGTCTATTTGGGGTTCTGTAGGCTTCTTGTATATTTAAGGACATCTCTTTCTGTAGGTTAGGAAAGTTTTCCTCTATAATTTTGTTGAAGATATTTACTGGTCCTTTAAGTTGGGAGTCTTCACTCTCATTTATACCTATTATCCTTAGGTTTGGTCTTCTCATTGTGTCCTGGATTTCCTGGATGTTTTGGTTTAGTAGCTTTTTGCATTTTGCATTTTCTTTGACAGTTGTGTCAATGTTTTCCATGGTATCTTCTGCACATGAAATTCTCTCTTCTATCTCTTGTATTCTGTTGGTGATGCTTGTGTCTATGACTCCTGATCTCTTTTCTAGGTTTTCTATCTTCAGGGTAGTCTCCCTTTGAGACTTCTTTATTGTTTCTACTTCCATTTTTAGATCCTGGATGGTTTTGTTTAATTCCTTCACCTGTTTGGTTGTTTTCTTGCAATTCTTTAAGAGCTTCTACCTGTTTACCTGTGTTTTCCTCAAATTCTTTGAGAGTGTTATTTATGTCCTTTTTAAAGTACTCTATCATCATCATGAGAAGTGACTTTAATTCTGAATCGTGCTTTTCTGATGTGATGTAGTGTTCAGGACTTGCTGTGGTAGGAGAACTGTGTTCTGTTGATGCCAAGTTACTTTGTTTTCTGTTGTTTACATTCTTGTGCTTGCCTTTCACCATCTGGTTAACTCTAGTTCTACCTGCACTCACTGGTTCTGACTGGAGCCTGCCTTTCCAGTTATCTTGCTTCTGTCAGAACTCCTCAGGGTCCAGATGTGTCTGTGATCCTGTGATACTGAGCTCCAGCTGCTCTGGGTATAGTGGCTCCTCTAGGATATCTCTGGATATGGCATCTCCAAGGTAGCAGACCAGGTAGGTGTCTACTGCTCTAAATGCAGTGTCTTCTCTTAGATGTCTCTGGATAAGATGTCTTCAAGGGAGAAGACTGGCTAGGTGTTTGCTGTTCTGAGTGTAGTTGCTCCTCTAGGATGTCTCAGGATATGGTGTGTGCTGCTCTGAGGTCAGTGGCCTCTCTAGAATGTCTCGGGATGCAGTTTCCACAGGGGAGCAGACCAGCTGGGTGTCTGCTCTAGTCATAGGGATCCAGGCAAGGGGGTGATGATTACAAGTTTTAAGGTAGCCTAGGCTAGCTTAAACATAGAGCTAGCTTAGAACATATTTAAAAAATTGATAAATAAGTTGCAGTCTAAAATTTCATATCTGTTTAATTACTAAAGACCTCTAAATGCCTGAATATTAAAAAAAAATTAGAATTATACATATGGACAAATCTGACCTTCATACTAAGAACTGTGTTAAAATGGAATTACACATATAAACGTGATGAAAACTATGTCCTGATTATCTTACTGAACATTAAAAAGTAAACCACCAAATGATTATTTTCCTAGGTAATTTTTCTATGATTCTAAAAAAAAAAAATACTTAAAGAAGCTCAACTTAAAAGAGATAGGCTTATTCTAGCTTAGAATTCTAATGAATGGTCCACCAATGCAAGCGAGCTCAATCATCAGGAGCCTGGGACAGTTGTTTGTACCATGTTTACATGGTGAGGTACCATGGAATGATGAATATTCCTGTTGAGATAGATTTCTCCTGTTTATTCCACTCAGGACCAAAGCCCAGAGAGTGAGTTCATTAATTATGGTGGTTCTGCCAACCTCAACTAACATAATCAGATTAATCCCTTATGGGTATACCCAAAGCTTGACTCTCCTGATTCCCTGACTCTAAGTATGACAGGGCTCTAACAGAGGAGGGGAGAAAAGCCTTTCAGAAGGTTGAGAGTGATATTTCATCCTAATTTGTAACTCATATCAATTAATTTAAGCATTTGCATTTTTTAAATTTTTAACACCAAATTAACTCCTACTGCAGTTTTTTTTGCAAACTGCACCCATATTATTGATTCATCTCCCCTCATCCACTAAAAAGTTTCTTTATCCATACTATGTAGCTGTAGCTGATATGATTTTGTTAGGTAGAGATAATAGTCAAAAATATTTTGGAAAAGACCCTGATGACATAGTACAACCCTATACAAGGCATCAGGTTGATTGGCTTGTGCAGAGATCTGAAGTTTGGCCTGTTGCATGTGCCTCATTTGCTGGCCAGCTAGATAATCATTATCTGCCAGACAAATAAGTTCAGTTTTGTAATTGCCATGCATTCATTCTTCCATCTCGTACCTCGAATGCACCTATAGAAATATTGCTAGTTTTCACTGACCATTCCTTATCAGAAACAGCTGTTTATGCCTTTAAAGATCAAGTAATCTCCTTTGCTACATCATCTCTGTTAGCTCAATTGGTTGAATTACATGCTGTTATTGCTGTGTTCCAAGCATTTCTGAATCAAACCATTAATATTTATACAGATAGCTCATATTTAGCTCAGTCTATCCCTCTGCTAGAAACTGCTGCACAGATAAAGCATTCCTTAGAAGCCGCTGGTTTGTTTTTACAGGGACAACAATTAATTTTGAGGAGAAGATGTAAATAGTTTATACAATACCTGAGAGCCCATACCGGACTACCAGGTCCCCTATCTGAGGGAAACACCTAGGCAGATCTAGCCACTTGTATAGCTGCAGTGACTTTATCAGATCTACCATCTAACTTGGATCAGGTCACAAAGGCTCATGAGTTACATCACCATTATTCTAACTTAATAAAATATCCAAATTTATGTAGTGGTATTGAAAACCAAGAGCGAACACCAAATATTTGTTTATTTTATTTATTTCATGGTCAGGTCAAATGTGCAGTCTCCTCTGAAGCAGGAGAGTGAAGTGACCAAGACTAAAAGCAGGGGAGGTTTTTATTTATTTATTTTTTTGGTTTGTTTGTTTTTTAAATTAATTAATTAATTAATTAATTTAAACTCCAAATTGCATTCCCCTCCCTGTCCACCCCCTACTGTTTCACATCTCGTACCTCCTTGCTGCACCCCTGTCTCCGCGAGGATGTCCTCACGCCCCACCCCACCAGACCTTTAATAAAAAGTGAGCAGGTGATTAAAAAAAAACCCTGAAAGTTTGAAGTTAGCAATTAGCTATTTTTATGACCTTGATAAAAGTAAATGCTCTGTGTTTATGGTCAGTCAATTCTTAGAACATACCAAAAGACAGTAGACATTATTGATTATGCATGAATCAGAAGAATATAGAGGAAGAACAAGACAAAATAACAAGTTTTCCTTTAGCTAAGGACATGATTTGAGAGGAGAAAAAAACATTAACAACAATAAAGAAAAAATCACATTCTAATATTTTGTATAACTAAAAAACCAAAATTTGGAATCAACTGTCCTGTAAAATTTATACTTACAATTAAATATCAATAATTTTTATTTTTATAAAAGAAATTTTTGAGTTTATTTAAATAGTAAATCATTTATTTGTTGCAAATGGTTGATTTGCAATATAGTCAAGATAATTTCATGTTTATTGTATAGTATAGATGTTTATAACTATCTTTGCAATATTGGAATGATTTCTGTTCAGAGTGACTGAACTTGGTAGTGGGTATGTAATTCAAAAAGAAATTTTTATTAAATCTTAAGTTGGGTATGACATTATAAAAGTACTCACCCAGTGTGGTACTGAACACAAACCTATTCTTATATATCTTATTTACTCTTGAGCAATGACATAGTCTAAGCTCATAAAATATATAACCCAGGTTATAATATAAATAGGAGGAACATGGAGAAAAAAATGCCTAGCTAGTTTGCTTACAGAATAAAACTAAATAAAATATTCAAGCAATTTTTATTATAATACCCATATGTCTTTCCATGTGGTATAAATACATGATATATTCTCTAGTAACCTTATTCAAATTATCTTCCTAAACATTTCATCATGTTTTTTGACATTGATAATATTCAACAGATTTTTAAACATCATTGAAAATAAATTGCTCTGGGTAATATGCTCACTGTGTTTCATTTTCTTTACATGTCACTAAGTGATTACTACTTAGTTAAACACTTAACCTAAATTTGTTGAATAAACACATAATAATTTTCAATGTAAGAATTATTTTAATATTATTTTAATATATCAAAGAGAACTATTCAATTTATTGGTCTTTATACATTTTATTAGAGAAATGAATTTTTCTGAGGATTTTAGTAATCACAGTTTTATTATCTTTTGTTTATTATATGCATTATACATCAAGTAGATACCAGACTATTGTTTAGTAAGCATTTATAACTACCATGGCTTTTTCATATTAATATAACAAGTTAAAGAAATTTATACAAAATATCAAGAAGTGTTTTGATAAATCAATAAGTAATGCATTCTAATTATGACTTAAATTCTTGCAATAAAACCAAAAAACTATATTTTAGGAAACCCATGTGAATATAAAAATCTATGTGATCTGAAAACTGACTTCTAATACTAAGCAGAATGTCTCATCTCCTCTATGTAAATGTAACAATTAAGGAATTATCATCTGTGGACCTCATATGTGCAGATTATTGATGACATCATCAATAGAATCAGTTGAGTAAAATCTCAAGAGAATGTTGGTTACTTGAATAGCTGTAATTTTGTAGATGCGGTCCTTCTTGATGCTATTATTTAATGAGTCTTTGCAAGGAGGTAAGCAGTAACTAGAATGTTCTATTGAAGGAGAAATTCTGGCTAGATTGGTCACATTTGCTTTCAAAGTTCTTTACTCACTATGCTTCTGAAACTACAGTGAAGCCTGAGGCTACATTGAAGAATAATTGAATGATTTGATTCTTTGTAGTAAATTGCATAAATTGAGGAATAATTTCCCACACTATGTTTATTGACACCATAAAATCTATTAATGTCATTTAAACACCTACATTGAAAAGATAATAAATACATTGTTGACTTTTGTTTTCTGATCCTGAACACATCTAACTATCAATATTGGGGGTCATTTCAACTATTCTTTCATTTCCTCAATAAATATTTATTATTTATTAAATATTTATTAAGTTCTAAACTTCTAGCTTGACTCAAGACCTTCAAGTTATGAATGAGATTTCTCCTGTACCTTGACACCAGTTATTTAAGAAAATTATATTTAATATTGGGTTTGTTTTTATTATGATTACAGAAGCCTTCCTTCTATATTCTTAGTTTTCAGCCATTGCCTTGCTTTCTAACTCGGTATTTCCATTTATTTGGAGCACCATGTTGTAAATATTATTTTCCAAGTATTCCCTAGATTTGGGGCAGGTGAGAGTCATCACATGACCCTTGAGTCTTTCATTCATTATTCAAATCTTCTCATCAGCATCATTAAACATCTAAAATATATTGCCATAATTTTATTAATAATTTTATTCATTTACATTTCAAATGATAGCCCCCTTCCCATTAACTCCACCAAAACCCCCATTCCATCTCCTCACCTACCCTCCCCGTTGCCTTTATGAGGGTGATCCTCCACCAACTCACCCACTCCCACCTCATTACTCTAGTGTCCCCCTATACTGGGGCATTAAGCCTCTACAGGACTAAGGGCCTCCTTTTCTATTGGTGTCAAATAAGGCCATCTTCTGCTACATAAGTATCTGGAGCCATGGATCCCTCCATGTATACTCTGGTTGATGGCTTAGTCCCTGGGAGATCTGGGTGGTCCAATTTATTGATATTGTTCTGACAGGGTTGCAACCCTCTTCAGCTCCTCCAGTACTTCTCCTAGCTCATCTCAGTATTATGGTTGACTGTGACTATCTGTGTCTGTATTGGTCAGGTGCTTATAGAACCTTTAGGGGAACAGCCATATCAGGCTCATGTTTACAAGCACTTCTGGGCATCAGCAACAGTGTGAAGGTGTGGTGTCTGCAGATGGAATGGATCCTAGGTGTAGTAGTCTGTGGATGGCCTTTGTCTTTCCTTTGGACAGAAAAATTTCAGGGTTAAATATTTTGAAATAAGGGTTGCCCCACTCCCTTACCTGGGGGCCATACCTGTCTACTCTAGGTTGTCTCCAAAGGTTCTATTTCCCCTTTGTTGGGTATTTTAGCTAAACTCATCCCCATTGGGTGCTTGGTTCTCTGATATCTGGCACTTTTTAGTGGCTACACCTAGTTCCCCATCCCCAGAGCTACATGTTTCTCTTCAATTTCCTGACCTTATGGACTTCTCTCTTCTGTCTTCCAATACCTGATGCTGCCACTCTTTTGTTCTTTACTCCATCTCTATCCCTCCCAAGTCACTCCCTCATTCTATATCCTGTAATTATTTTGTTTCCCTTCCTATGTAGGATAGAAGCATCTAAACTTTGGTCTTCCTGTTTCTTAAGCTCCATATGGTTTGTGGGTTGTAATGTAGATATTCTGAGCCTTAGGGCTAATATCCACTTATAAGTGAGTACATACCATGGTTGTCCTTTTGTGTCTGGGTTACCTCACTCAGGATATTTTCAAGTTACATTCATTTGCCTACAAAGTTCATGAAGTCATTCTTTTTAATATCTAAGTAGTACTCCATTGTGTAATTGTACCACATATTCTGTATCTATTCTTCTGTGAGGGACATCTGGGTTGTTTCTAGCTTCTGGGAATTATAAATAATGCTGCTATAAACACACTGGAGCACGTTTCTTTGTTATATGTTGGAGCATCTTTTGGATATATACCCAGTAGTGATATCGGTGAGTCTTCAGGTAGAGCTATTCTCAATTTTCTGAGGAACTGCCAAATTGATTTCCACAGTGGTTTTACAAGCTTTCAGTCCCAGAAGCAATGGTGGAACTTTCCACTTTCTCCACATCCTCATCAGAATCTGCTGTCTCCTGAGTTTTTTTTATCTTAGCTATTCTGAGTGATATAAAGTAGAATCTCAGGAGCTTTTTGATTTGCATTTTCATGATGACAAAGAATGTTGAACATCTCTCTATGTACTTTTAAGCCATTTGAGATTCTTCAGTTGAGAATTCTTTGTTTAGCTCTGTACCCCGTTTTTAATAGGGTTATTTTGTTCTCTGGAGTCTAACTTCTTAAGCTTTTTGTATGTTTTTGGATATTAGCCCTCTATTAGATGTAGGATTGGTAAAGATCTTTTTCTAATGTGTGGGCTGCCCTTTTGTCTTATTGACAATACCCTTTGCCTTACAGAAGGTTTTCAATTTTATGAGGTCCTATCTGTCAATTGGTGATCTTAGAACCATTGGTGTTCTATTCAGGAAAATTTCCCTCTTGCCAAGATGTTCCAGGCTCTTTCTCACTTTTCTCTGCTACTAGCTTCACTGTATCTGGTTTTCTGTGGAAATCTTTGATCCACTTGGAATTGACCTTTGGACAAGGAGATAAGATTAGATCAATTTTCATTTTTCTACATGCTAACTGCCAGGGAGAACAGCACCATTTGTTGAAAACGATGTCTTTTTTCCACTGTGTGGATTTGGCCTTTTTGTCAAAGATCAAGTGACCATAGGTGTGCGCTTTTATTTCTGGGTCTTCAATTCTATTCCATTAATTGAGCTGCCTGTCTCTGGACCAATACCATGCAGTTTTATCACTATTGGTCTGTAGTACAGCTTGAGATCAAGAGTGGTGATTCCCCAGAAGTTCTTTTATTGTTGAGAATGGTTTTTGCTATCATGGGTGTTTTGTTATTCCAGATGAGTTTGAGAATTGATATTCTATCTTTGTGAAAAATTGAGTTGGAATTTTGATAGAGATTGCATTGACTATGTAGATTGCTTTTGGTAAGATGGCCATTTTTACTGTTAATCCTGCTGATACATAAGCATGGGGAATCTTTCCATCTTTTGAAACCTTTTTCAATATCTTTCTTCAGAGAGTTGAAATTCGTATCTTGGTATGAGTCTAACCAAGCAAGTAAAAGATCTGTAGATCTTTATATTATATTAATATAAAATAATTTATATTATTTTTGACTATTGTGAATAGTGTTGTGGCCCAATTACTTTCTCAGCCCTTTGAATAGAAAGGCTACTGATTTGGTTGAGTTAATTTTATATCCAGCTACTTTCTTGAAGTTGTAAATCAGCTCTAGGAGTTCTCTGATTGAATTTATGGGGTCGCTTATATATACCATCATGTCATCCACAAATAGTGGTAACTTAAAGTCCTCCTTTCCAATTTGAATCCATTCAATTTCTTTGGTGTCTGATTGCTCTGGCTAGAACATTAGCATTATATTGCATAGAGGGAGAGTGGGCAGCTTTGTCTAGTCTCTCATTTCAGTTTGAAGTTGACTATTGGTTTGCTATATATGGCTTTTATTATATTTATGTATGGACTTTGAATATTTTTACTCTCCAATACTTTTAAGAAGATGAGGTGCTGTATTTTATCAAAGGCTTTTTTAACATCTAATGAGATGATCATTCAGGTCTTTTCTTTTGAGTTTGTTATATAGTGAATTACATTAATGAATTTTCATATAATAAACCAACATTGCATTCCTGGTATGAAGTCTACTTAATTATGGTGAATGATAAATTTGATGTGTTCTTAATTCAGTTTGAGAAAATTTTATTGAGTGTTTTTGTATCAATATACATAAGCAAAATTTGTCTGAAGTTCTCTTCTTTTGTTGTTCCTTTGTGTAGTTTAGATATCAAGGTAACTGGTTTCTTTTTTTATTGGATATCTTATTTATTTACAATACAGATGTCATCTCCTTTCCTCATTTCCCCTCCCTAGAACCCCCTATCCTATACCCCCTCTTCTTTTATGCTTTTATACCATTTTGATTACACCCATGTATTAAGGTCACTTTTTCCAGCACTTTCAAGCTTTTTTTTTTTTTTTTTTCAGAAAATGAATGTTTTCTAATACTCAGGGCAGTGAGATGAAAGCTGGTTGATAGACCCCCCCCATAACAGACATGCCAGATTTCAACACACTAACATAATTGGTAATTATACAGTCAATGCAACTTACAATCAATATTTTAGAAGAGACAAAATCAATTTTAGCTTGAAAATTAACAGTGCCTTAAAACATGTACTAACTCTTGTTTGAAATCCATATCCTGTCCCAATATTATCTCTTACTATCCTATCATCATAGCGAGCTACAGCTAGCTTCCAAGTATGTCTCTGACAAAGTCTAGATCTAGTCTTCCAAAAGTAGACTGTTATTTCTCATATTGGATTGCTTTCTGGACCAGTACATGATTGAGTCCTAATAGCCAGTCACCTTTAAGAAGAATACAAGAGACATAATTTTTCTTTTCATTTCTCTGTCCAACAAGGTCTAAAAATTTGAGTCAAGGCAGCTTGTCCCACCTGAGATATAGTCAAACAAAGGTGGGTCAAGAACATATGTCCAATACAGCTCCCCAGTCACCATTGTCAGGGCACTCAGCAAGCTCACAAGTCGGCATCATTCTTTGTCTCAGCAACAGTGCGTCTCACCAATCTTTTTAAAGTTCCATGGGCCTTTTTCATAATACCTTTCCTTGAGGATTATATAAAATTGCCATAATAAATTGTTGACAAAAAGTCTTGACTGCTCAACTACAATTACCAGACACATTATCTGTTTTTTTTTTTTAATTGGATATTTTATTTATTTACCTTTCAATGTTATCTCCTCTCCCATTCCCCCCAAAACCCCTTATCCCATCACCCCTCTTTCTATTTCTATGAGTTTATGCCCCCACCATTCTCCCATTCCCGCCTTCCTGCTCTCAAATTACCCAACACTAGGGAATCCAAACTTTCAGGGACCAAGGCCCTCCATTTCCACTGATGCCTGACAAGGCCACCCCAAACTACCTATACAGGTGGAGCCATGAGTCCCTCCCTTTGTGTTCTCAGGCTGGAGGCTTAGACCCTGGGAGGTCTGGTTGAGTATTTTGATACTCCTTCTAAGAAGGACTAAGCACCCACACTTTGGTCTTCCTTCTTCTTCTTGAGTTTCATGTGGTCTAGGTCTATGCATTGTAACTTAGGTATTGTGAGCTTTTGGGTTAATATCCACTTATCGGTGAGTGCATACCATGTGAGTTCTTTTGTGATTTGGTTACCTCACTCAGGATATTTTCCAGTTCCATTCATTTGCCTAAGAATTTCATGAAGTCCTATTGGGCCTTGGATGAGGTAACTCCATTTAACCTGTGCCATCAATCACGTAGGACACAGGTAGAGGGCGTAATTAACAAGTCTCTACCTCCAGATATTTAAATATTTATGAGTTATCAAAAGGCCAGGGGCATAGCTAATTAAGTTATTCCCTTCCCTTTTCCCCTCCCTATAAAAGTCAGGCTCCCCTGGCTTTTGGTGGGGAAGCGCATACCATCTATACCCATTTATCATGCCATGAACAATAAAACTTTGGGAAACTCCACGTATCACCTGGGCCTGCCGCTGCCAGATTGCCAACTTCTGGAACCCCAAGCCACTGCTGCAGCTGCCAGCCCATGGTGGCTGTGTGAATGTGGGACCCCTGGCCGGTGGTGTGGGAAGCACGCCCAGACCTACTGCTGGACCACCGAGATCCCACCACCTGACTCCCTCCCCCTCCCCCTGTGAGAGTTTTTTCCCCACAAAGTCATTGTTTTTAATAGCTGCGTAGTACTCCATTGTGTAAATGTACCACATTTTCTGTATCCATTCCTCTATTGAAGGACATCTGGGTTCTTTCCAGCTTCTGGCTAGTACAAATAAGACTGCTATAAACATAGTGGAACATGTGTCCCTGTTGTATGTTAAAACATCTTTTGGGTATATGCCCAGGAGTGGTATAACTGGATCCTCAGGTAACACTATGTTCAATTTTCTGAGGTACTGCCAGACTGCTTTCCATAGTGATTGTATCAGCTTACAATTCTACCAACAATGGAGGAATGTTCCTCTTTCTCCACATCCTCGCCAGTACCTGTTGTCACCTGTGTTTTTGATCTTAGTCATTCTGACTGGTGTGAGGTAGAATCTCAGGGTGGTTTTGATTTGCATTTCCCTGATGACTAAGGATGCTGAACACTTCTTTAGGTGCTTCTCAACCAGCTGAGTCTCCTCAGTTGAGAATTCTTTGTTTAGCTCTATACCTTATTTTTCATAGGGTTATTTAAACTTCTAGAGTCTAATTTCTTCAGTTCTTTGTACACCTTGAATATTAGCCCTCTATCAAATGTAGGATTGGCAAAGATCTTTTCCCCATCTGTTGGTTGTCACTTTGTCCTATTGATGGTGCCCTTTGCTTTACAGAACATTTGAAGTTTTATAAAGTCCCATTTGTCAATTCTTGATCTTAGAGCATAAGCCATTGGGGTTCTGTTTAGGAACTTTCCCCCTGTGTCTATGTGTTGGAGGCTTTTCCCCATTTTCTCTTCTATTCATTTCAGTGTAGCTGGTTTTATGTGGAGGTCCTTGATCCACTTGAACTTGAGCTTTGTACAAGGAGATAATGGATCAATTTGCATTCTTCTACATGGTAAAGTACATGATGATTTTACAACAAATTCATCTTGCACTCGGCCAGTGGTTATGGGACTGTTTAGATGGTTTATCTAATCCTGATTTTACTTTGGTATCTAGCATCTGTCATCCATTTCATCTAAATAGTTAATTTTGATAAGTATAGGCTTTTGTAATAGGATTTGATGATTGTTTTGAGTTTTCTTAATTTCTGCTGTTTAGTCTCCCTTTTCATTTCTGATTATATTAATTTGAATATTGTCTTTGTTTCTGCTAGTTGGTTTGCTAAGAGTTTATCTTGTTGATTTTATCAAATAATCAGGTTCTAGTTTCTTTTATTCTTTTTGTAGTTCTCTCGTTTTATAATTTTGGCTTGGTTGAATTAAGGCCTGAGTTTGAATAGTTACTGTTGTCTACTCTTGTGTGTATTTGTTTCTTTTTGCTCTGTAGCTTTCAGATGCTAGTGTAAGGTTTCTCTGATTTCTATATGGGGGCACTAAGAGCTATGAGTGTTCCTCTTAGCACTGCTTTGCTTGTGTCCCTTAAGTTTGAATATGTTGTTTCTTCATTTTCATTGAACTCTAAAAAGTCTTTAGTTTCATTATTCCCTCACCAACCAAGTTATCATTGAGTAGAGAGTTGTTCAGCTTCAATATGTATGTGAGCTTTCTGTTGTTCTTCTTGTTATTGAAGAGCAGCCTTAGTCAGTAATCATCTGATAGAATACATGGTATTACTTCAACGGTCTTGTACCTGTTGAGGCCTGTTTTGCGTCTGATTATATGGTCAATTTTGGAGAAGGTACTATGATGTGCTAAGAAAAATATATCTTTTGTTTTAGGATGAAATATTTTGTAGATATCTGTTAAATCCAGTTGGTTCATAACTTCTGTTAGTTTTACTGTGTCTTTGTTTACTTTCTGTTTCCATGATTTCTCCCTTGGTAAGAGTCAGGCATTGAAGTCTTCCACTTTCATTGTGTTAGGTTCTATGTGTGCTTTGAGCTTTAGTAATGTTTCTTTTACCAATGTGGTTGCCATTTAATCTGGGTCATAGATGTTCAGAATTGAGAGTACACCTTGATGACTATGTATTGTCATTCCCCATTTTTTGATAACTTTTTGTTAGAAGTCTATTTGATTGGATATTAGGATGGCTACTCCAACTTGTTTCTTGGGGTCACATTTGCTTGGAAAATTTTTCCCAGCCTTTTACTTTGAGGTAGTATCTGTCTTTGTCACTCAGGTGTATTTCCTGTATGCAGCCAAATTCTGGGTCCTGTTTGTGTATCCAGTCTTTTAGCCTATGTCTTTTTGTAGGAGAATTGAGTCCATTGATGCTGAGAGATATTAAGACCAATCATTGTTGCTTCCTGTTAGTTTTGTTGTTAGAGGTGCAAATATATTTCTGTGGTTCTCTTCTTTTTGATGTCGGAATATTAACTTCTTGTTTTTTCCTTCAATTATCCTCTGTAGGACAAGATTAGTGGAAAGATATTATTTAAATTTGGTTTTGTCATGGAGAATCTTGGTTTCTCCATCTATGGTAATTGAGAGGTTTTTTTGGTATAGTAGCCTGGGCTAGCATTTTTTTTCCCTTAGGGTCTGTATGACATCTCCCTGAGATCTTCTGGTTTTCAGAGCATCTGTTGAGAAGTCTAGTAGGCCTGCCTTTATGTTACTTGACCCTTTTCCTCTTACTGCTTTTAATATTCTGTCTTGTTTGTTTTTTTGCATTTGGTGTTTTGATTATTATGTGACGATGGAATTTCTTTTCTATTTCAATCTATTAGTGTTCTGTAGGATTCTTGTATGTTATGGGTACCTCTTTCTTTAGGTTAGGAAAGTTTTCTTCTGTAATTTTTGTTGAAAATATTTAATGACTCTTTGAGTTGGCAATCTTTTCTCTCTTTTATATATATTATTCTTAAATTTGTTCTTTTCATTATATCCTATATTTCTGAATATTTTGAGTTAGGAGCTACTGCTTTTTGTATTTTCCTTGTCTCTTCTACCGATTTCTTCTATGGTATCTTCTACACCAGAGATTCTCTCTTCTATTTCTTGTATTCTGGTGGCTATGCTTGCATCTGTGACTCCTGATCTCTTTCCAAAGTTTTCCATCTCCAGGGTGTCTCCTTTTGTGTTTTCTTTAATGTTTCCATTTTTATTTTTATATCCGGGAATATTTTGTTCACTTCTTTTACCTGTTTTATTTTGTTTTCCTGTATTTCTTTAAGAGATTTATATGTTTCATCTTTAAGTCTTCTACTTGTTTACCTGGTTATCTTGCATTTTTTTAAAGAAGAGATTTATATCCTTCTAAAGTCCTCTATTATCTTCATGAAATGGGATTTTAGATTAGAGTCTTGTTTTTCAGATGTGTTGGGATATCAAGAACTTGCTTGTTTTGGGAGAGTTGATGATGGCCAAGTAGCATTGGTTTCTGTTGCTTGTGTTCTTTTTCTTTCCTCTCACCATCGGTTATTTCTTTTGTTAACTGGCCTTGCTATGTATGACTGGAGCTTCTTTGTCCTTTGAGCCTGTGATCCTGGCAGAGAATAAACATTTTTTAAATGTTCAGTTTTAATTATTGTCTGAAAATTTCTATCTTGAATTATTATCACTTTATGATTTACATTGATCTTTGATCATTTTCATTTCTTCCTACCTCTTGTAATTTTGTGTTGGTATTCATGAAATATGATGAATCATTATGTTAATCTTAATGTTTGCTTAGTACAGAAGTAAATAATTGAACTTCATAAAGTTCTGTGATAAAGGGTGATGTGGTAGGGAAAGGCACTCTTTCAGAGGTAAAGGGGAAAAAGGGATGAAGAACTTATGGAGGGGGTGACCAGAAAGAGGACACCATTTGGAATATAAATAGACAAATAAAAATAATCATTTGATAATGTCAAGCATTGTCTGCTATTATTTCTTCTGTGTAATTTTGTGAGTTTAATCCTAATTAAGAAGAGTTAGTTGATTTGATTGACTCTCATAATCTATTATAACCTCTACTGTCAGTCTAGTATATTATGGATCTTCTAAAGAAACATTACATTTAAATATAATATAAAAGTAAAAGTATCCTCCATTATAGCTTATAACCTGTTCATTTATTTTAGGTGTCTTATTTCTCCAGCAAGAGCCTAAAATACTATACTGAATAGATATGGGAAGAGCGAACAACTATGTCATGTTCCTTTTCGTGATTTAAGTTTCTCTCCATTTAATTTGATGCTGGCTTTAGGCTTTCTGTAAATTACCTTTATTATGTTTAGTTATGTTTCTTGTATTCTTGATCTCTCCAGAACTTTTATCATGATGGGTCATTTGGATTTTGTCAAAGGACATTAGCACATTTTCATATGCGAACCATTTCGCATGTCTTAAATAAGGCCTACTTGATAATAGTGGATGGGTTTTTGATCTTTTTGATATGTTATTAAGATTATATTTGCACATTTTATTGATTGAATATTTATATGTTTATGAAGGACACTGGTCTATAATTCTTTCTTTGTTGAACCTTTGTGTAGTTTGGGTGGCTGTGGCCTCATAAAATAATTAGGTAATATTTCTTCTGTTTTTATTTTGATGTAATTTGAGGAGTATTGGTACTAACTCTGCTTCAAAGTCTGGTATAATTTTTGTACTACAGCCATCTGATCCTTGTCTCTTTTTCATTGATAGATTTTAATGACTCCGTCTACTCTCTTGGGAGTCACAGTACTTTTTAAGTTTTTAATTGATCTTGATTTAACTTTAGTAAGTGTACGTACCTATTGAGAAACTTGTCCATTTCTTTTAGATTTTTCAATTTTAGAGAATACAAGTATTTAAAGTGTGACCTAATGATCCTTTGGGTTTCCTCAGCATTGATCTTATGCCACCCTTTTTTCTTTCTAACTTTTTAAATTTTGATAGTCTTTCTGTGTCTTACAGTTAGTTTGTTATCAGTAAAGTTTTTCTATAAACATTGTTATTTTCTCTAGTAAACAATCTTTTTTTTATTGATTCTTCATATTATTCTGTGTCTATTTTTATTGATTTTAGCCCTCATTTAATTTATTCATACGCATCAAATTCTTCCTGGATACATTTGGCTTCTTTTGTTCTAGAGATTTTAGGATGTGCTGTTAATTTGTGCATATATGAGTATAAGTGCCTGAACTTGTTTATGTGGGCACTTAG
>NW_023045889.1:0-34900 GCF_011762505.2 Arvicanthis niloticus
TCCAGAGAGAGGAGAGGACAGAAGGACATCCCAAGAGAAAAGAGAACAGAAGCGCATCCAGAGAGATGATAGAACAGGAGAGAATCCAGAAAGAGGAGAGAATAGAAGAACATCCAGAGAGAACAGAAGACTGAAGGACATCCAAAGAGAGAAGAGGACTGAAGGGCATCCGGAGAGAGCAGAGAACAGAAGGGCATCGGGATAGAGGAGAAGACAGAAGGTCATCCAGAGAGAGGAGATGACAGAAGGGCATCGAGAGAGAGAGAGAGGAAACGAAATTTAAGGAATCCAGAGAGAGAAGAGAACAGAAGTGCATTCAGAGAGAGGAGAAGACAGAAGGGCATCCAGAAAGAGGAGAGGATAGAACAGCACCCAGAGAGAGGAGAAGACAGAAGGGAATCCAGAGAGAGAGGAGAGATCAGAAGGGCATCCAGAGAGAGGAGAGAGCAGATGGGCATCCAGAGAGAGGAGAAGACAGAAGAGCATCCAGAAAGAGGAGAGAACAGAAGGGCAAGAGAGAGGAGAAGACAGAAGGTATTCCAGAGAGAGGAGAGAACAGAAAGGCATCCGAGAGAGGAAAGAACAGAAGGGCATCCAGAGAGAGGAGAAGACAGAAGGTATTCCACAGAGAGGAGAGGAAAGTAGGGCATCCAGAGAGGGGAAAAGGCAAAAGAGCATCCAGAGAGAGGAGAGGAAAGTAGGGCATCCACAGAAAAGAGTACAGAAGGCCATACAAAGAGAGGAGAAGACAGAAGGGCATCTTCATAGATGGGAGAACAGAAGAGCATCCAGAGAGAAAAGAAGACAGAAGGGAATATAGGGTGAGGAGAGAATGGTAGGGCATCCAGAGTGAGGAGAAGACAGAAGGGCATCGGAAGAGAGTACAGAACAGAAGGGCATCGGGAGAGAGGAGAAGACAAAAGTTCATCCAGAGAGAGGAGATTACAGAAAGCCATCCAGAGAGAGGAGAAGACAGAAACACATCCACAGAGAGGGGAGAACAGAAAAGAGGACACAGGGCATCCAGAGAGGGGAGGGAACAGAAGGGCATCCAGAGAAAGAAGAAGAAAGCAGGGCATCCAGAGAGAGGAGAGAACATAAGGACATCCCAAGAGAAGAGAGAACAGAAGCACATCCAGAGAGATGAGAGTACATTAAAGAATAAAGAAAGAGGAGAGAACAGAAGCCCATCCAGAGAGAGCAGAAGACTGAAGGACATTGAGAGAGAAGAAGACAGAAGGGCATCCAGAGAGAAGAGAGGACAGAATGGCATCCAGTGTGAGGAGAGAACTGAAGGGCATCTAGAGAGAAGAGAAGACAGAAGGATATCCAGAGTGAGGAGAAAATTGTAGGGCATCCAGAGAGAGGAGAGATCAGAAGGCCATTCAGAGAGAGGAGAAGACAGAAGGGCATCTGGAGTGAGGCGAGAACAGAAGGGCATCCAGAGAGAGGAGAAGACAGAAGGGAAGCCGTAGAGACGAGATAACAGAAGGGCATAAGGAGAGAGGAGAAGACAGAAGGGCATCCAGAGAGACGAGAGAACTGAGAGACATACAGAGAAAATAGAGGCCAGAAGGGCATACAAAGAGAGACGAGATAACAGAAGGGCATAAGGAGAGAGGAGAGAACAGAAGGGCATCCTGAGAGAGGAGAGTGAAGAAGGGCATCCAGAGAGAGGAGAGGACAGAAAAGATCCAGAGTGAGGAGAGAACAGAAAGCCATCCAGAGAGAGGAGAAGACATAAAGGCATCCATGGAGAGGAGAGTCAGAAGAGCATCCAGTGTGAGGAGAGAACAGAGGGGCATCAAGAGAGAATACAAGACAGAAACACATCCACAGAGTGGGGAGAACAAAAGGGCATCCAGAGAGCAGAGAAGACAGAAGGGCATCCAGGGAGAGTAGAGAATAGAACAGTATCCAGACAGCGGAGAAGACAGAAAACATCCTGAGAGAGGAAAGAACATAAGGGCATCCACAGAAAAAAGTAAAGAAGGCCATACAGAGAGAGGAGAAGACAGAAGGGCATCCAGAGAGAGGAGAGAACAGAAGGGCATCCAGGGAGAGGAGAGAGCAGAAGGGCATCCAGAAAAAGGAAAAGAGAGAAGGCAAACAATTTGAGAAGTGTACTGATGGGCAACCTGCGAGAGGAGAGGACAGAAGGTCATTAAGGGAGCGAAGAGAACAGAAGGGCATTCAGAGAGAGGTGAAAACAGAAGGGCATCCGGAGATAGGAGAAGACAGAAGGGCATCAAGAGGGAGGAGATGACAGAATTTCCTCCAGAGAGAAGACAGAGCAGAAGTGCATCCAGAGAGAGGGGAGGAAAGAAGTGCATCCGAAGAAAATAGTACAGAGGTCCATACAGAGAGAGGAGTAAACAAAAGGGCATCTAGATAGAAGAGAGAACAGAAGGGCAACCAGAAAGAGGAGAGGACAAAAGGGCATCCAGAGAAGGAGAAGACAGAGCCAATCCAGAGAGAGGAGAGAACAGAAGGGCATTCGGAGAGATGAGAGAGCAGAAGGGCATCGGGAGAGAGATGACAGAAGGTCATCCAGAGAGAGGAGAGAACAAAAAGTCAACCAGAGAGAGGAGAAGACAGAAGGGCTTCCAGGAAGAGGGAGGATAAAACGGTATCCAGAGAGATAAGAATACAGAAGGGAATCCAGCGAGAGGAGAGAACAGAAGGGCATCCAGAGAGAGGAGTGATCAGAAGGGCATCCAGAGAGAGGAGAAGACAGAGGGCGTCAGGAAAGAGAGGAGGAAAGAAGTGCATCCAAAGAAAATAGTACAGAGGTCCATACAGAGAGAGGAGTAACCAAAAGAGCATCTAGATAGAGGAGAGAACAGAAGGGCATCCAGAAAGAGGAGAGAACAGAAAGGCATCCAGACAAGGAGAAGACAGAAGTGAATCCAGAGAGAGGAGAGAACAGAAGGGCATCCAGAGAGAGGAGAGAACAGAAGGGCATCCAGAGAGATGAGAAGACAGTAGGGCATTCGAAGAGAGGAGAGAACAGAAGGGCTTCTAGAGAGAGGAGAGAGCAGAAGAGCATCCACAGAGAGGAGAAGACAGAAGGGCATCTGGAGAGAAGAGAGGACAGAAAGGTATCCAGAGAAAGGAGAAGACAGAAGGGAAGCTGGAGACATGAGGGAACAGAAGGGAATAGGGAGAGAGGAGAAGACAGAAGGGCATCCAGTTAGATGAAAGAACAGAGAGGCATCCAGAGAGAATAGAGGACAGAAGGGCATGTATAGAGAGGAGAGAAGTGAAGTGCATACAGCGAGAGGAGAAGACAAAATGGGAATCCAGAGAGAGGAGAGAACAGAAGGGCATCCAGAGGGAGAAGATGACAGATTTTCCTCCAGAGAGAAAACAGAGCAAAAGTGCATCCAGAGAAAGGGGAGGAAAAAAGTGCATCCAAAGAAAACAGTGCAGAATCCATATATAGAGAGGAGTAGACAGAAGGGCATCTGGATAAAGTAGAGAACAGAAGGGCATCCAGAAAGAGGAGAGAACAGAAGGGCATCCAGACAAGGAGAAGACAGAAGCGAATCCAGAGAGAGGAGAGAACAGAAGGGCATCCAGAGAGAGGAGAGAACAGAAGAGCATCCAGAGAGAGGAGAAGACAGTAGGGCATCTGAAGAGAGGAAACAACAGGAAGGTATCCAGAGAAAGGAGAAGACAGAAGCGAATCCAGAGAGAGGAGAGAACAGAAGGGCTTCTAGAGAGAGGAGAGAACAGAAGAGCATGCAGAGAGAGGAGAAGACAGAAGGGCATCCAGTTAGATGAGAGAACAGTGAGTCATCCAGAGAGAATAGAGGACAGAAGGGCATATAGAGAGAGGGAGAAGGGAAGTGAATCCAGCGAGAGGAGAAGGCAAAATGGGAATCCAGAGAGAGGAGAGGACAGAAGGGCATCCAGAGCGAGGAGAGAACAGAAGGGCATCCAGAGAGAGGAGAAGACAGATGGGCATCCGGAGTGAGGAGAGAACAGAAGGGCATCCAGAGAGAGGAGAGAGCAGAAGGGAATCAAGAGAGAGAAGAAGACAGAAGGGCTTCCGGAGAGAGGAGAGAACAGAAGGGCATCCAGAAAGAGGAGAAAACAGAAGGGCATCCAAAGAAGGAGAAGACAGAAGGGAATCCAGAGGGAGGAGAAGACAGAAGGGAATCCAGAGAGAGGAGAGAACAGAACAGAATCCAGAGAGAGGAGAGAGCAGAAGGGCATCCAAAGAAAGAAGACAGAAGGGCATCCGGAGTGAGGAGAGAACAGAGGGCATCTAGAGAGAAGAGAAGACAGAAGGATATCCAGAGTGAGGAGAAAATTGTCGGGCAGAGAGGGAAGAAGACAGAAGGGAATCTAGAGTGAGGAGATAATGGTAGGCCATACAGAGAGAGGAGAGATCAGAAGGGCATCCTGAGAGAGGAGAAGACAGTAGGGCATCTGGAGAGAGGAGAGAACAGAAGAGCATCCAGAGAGAGGAGAGACCAGAAGGACATCCAGAGAGAGGAGAAGACAGAAGGGAAGCCGAAGAGATGAGGAAACAGAAGGGCAAAGGAAGAGAGGAGAAGACAGAAGGGCATTAAGTGAGAGGAGAGGACAGAAGGGCATCCAGAGGGAGGAGAAGAGAGAAGGGCATCCATAGAGAGGAGAGAAAAGAAGGGAATCCTGAGAGAGGAGAGAACAAAGGACATCCAAAGAGAGGAGAAGACTGAGGGTCATCCATAGAGAGGAGAGGACAGAAGGTCATCCATAGAGAGGAGAGGACAGAAGGTCATTCAGAGAGAGGAGAAGACAGAAGGGCATCTGGAGAGAGGAGAGAACAGCAGGGCATCCAGAGAGAAGAAAAGACAGAATGGAATCCAGAGAGAGGAGAGAACAGAAGGGCATCCAGAGATAGGAGAGAACAGAAGGGCATCCAAAGAGAGGAGAAGACTAAAGGGCATCAGGAGAGAGGAAAGAACAGAAGGGCTTCCAGAAAAAGGAGAGTGCAGAAGGGCATCCAGAGAGAGGAGAAGATAGAAGGGAATCTACAGAGTGGAGAGAATAGAAGGGCATCCAGAGAGAGGAGAGAGCAGAAGGGCATCCAGAGAGAGGAGAAGACTGAAGGGCATCCGGAGAGATGAGAGATCAGAAGGTCATCCAGAAAAAGGAGATGACAGAAGGGCAGCCAGAGAGATGAGAGAACAGAAGGGCATAGGTAGAGAAGGGAAGACAGAAGTGCATCCAGAGAGTGAAGAGAAAAGAAGGGCATCCAGAGAGAGGAGAAGACAGAAACACATCCACAGAGAGGGGAGAACAGAAGGGCATCCAGAGAGCAGAAAAGATAGAAGGGAATCCAGGGAGAGTAGAGAATAGAACGGTATCCAGAGAGCAGAGAAGACAGAAGAACATCAAGAGAGAGGAGAGAACATAAGGGCATCCAGAGAGAATAGAGAATATAAGGGCATGTAGAGAGAGCAGAGAACAGAAGGGTATCCAGAAAGAGGAGAAGACAGAAGGGGATCAGAAGTTAGGAGCCGACCGAAGGGCCTCCAGAGAGAGGAGAGGACAGAATGGCCTCCAGAGAGAAGAGAGAAAAAAAGGGCATCCAGAGAGAGGAGAGGGCAGAAGGGCATCCACAGAAAAGAGTAAAGAAGACCATACAGAGAGGAGAAGACAGAAGGGCATCTAGATAGAGGAGAGAACAGAAGAGCACCTAGAGAGAGGAGAGAACAGAAGGGCATCCAGAGAGGGGAGAAGACAGGAGGGCTTCCAGAGAGAGGGGAGAACAGAAGGGCATCCAAAAAGAGGAGAAGAGATAAGGAATCTAGATGGAGTAGAAGACAGACTGGCATCCTGAGATAGGAGAAGGCAGAAGGGCATCGAGGGAAAGAAGAGAACAGAAGGTCATCCAGAGAGAGGAGAAGACAGAAAGGAATCCAGTGAGAGACAGAACAAAAGAGCATCTAGAGAGAGAAGAGGACACAAGGGCATCCAGAGAGTGCAGAGAACAGAAGGGCATCCAGAGTGAGGATAGAACAGAAGGGTATCCAGAGAGAGGAGAGGACAAAAGGGCATCCAGAGAGAGGGGAGAACAGAGAGGCAACCAGAGATAAAAAGACAGAAGGGCATCCAGAGAGAGGAGAGGACAGAAGGACATCCCAGAGGAGAGAACAGAAGCGCATCCAGAGAGAGCAGAAGAGTGAAGGACATCCAATGAGAAAAAGGAGGGAAGGTCATTTGGAGAGAGAACACAGAAGGGCATCTAGAAAGAGAAGAAGACAGAAGGGCAATCAGATACAGCAGAGGACAGAAGGGCATCCAGAGAGAGGAGAGCACAGAAGGACATCCAGAGAAACGAGAGAACAGAGAGTCATCCAGAGAAAATATAGGACAGAAAGGCATCTAGAGATGCCTTTTTTTCAGAAAAGAGAAGGGAATGCAGCGAGAGGAGAAGACAAAAAGGGAATCCAGAGAGGAGAGAACAGAAGGGCATCCAGAGAGAGAAGAGAACAGAGAGGCAACCAGAGAAAAAAAGACAGAAGGGCATCCAGAGAGAGGAGAGGACAGAAGGACATCCCAGAGGAGAGAACAGAAGCGCATCCAGAGAGATGAGAGAACCGGAGAGAATCCAGAAAGAGGAGAGAACAGAAGCGCATCCAGAGAGAGCAGAAGAGTGAAGGACATCCAAAGAGAAAAAGGAGGGAAGGTCATTTGGAGAGAGGAGAACACAGAAGGGCATCTAGAGAGAGGAGAAGACAGAAGGGCAATCAGATACAGCAGAGGACAGAAGGGCATCCAGAGAGAGGAGAGCACAGAAGGACATCCAGAGAAACGAGAGAACAGAGAGTCATCCAGAGAAAATATAGGACAGAAAGGCATCTAGAGAGAGGAGAAAAGAGAAGGGCATGCAGCGAGAGGAGAAGACAAAAAGGGAATCCAGAGAGGAGAGAACAGAAGGGCATCCAGAGAGAGGAGAGAACAGAAGTGCATCCAGAGAGAGGTGAGGAAAGAAGGGCATCCAGAGTGAGGAGAGTGAGGAATGACATCCGGAGAGAGGAGAGGACAGAAGGGACCCAGAGAGAGGAGAGAACAGAAAGCCATCCAGAGAGAGGAGAAGACAGAAGGGCATCCATGGAGAGGAGAGATCAGAAGGGCATCCAGAAAAAGGAGAAGACAGAAGGGCATCCCTAGAGAGGAGGGAACAGAAGAGCATCCAGAGAGAGGAGAGACCAGAAGGACATCCAGAGAGAGGAGAAGACTGAAGGGAAGCTGAAGAGATGAGAAAACAGAAGGGCATAGGAAGAGAGGAGAAAACAAAAGGGCATCCAGAAAGAGGAGAAGACAGAAGGGTCTTTAGAGGGAGAAGACAGAAGGGCATCCAGAGAGAGGAGAGGGAAGAAGGGAATCCTGAGAGAGGAGAGAACAAAGGACATCCAAAGAGAGGAGAAGACTAAAGGGCATCCATAGAGAAGAGAGGACAGAAGAGCATTCAGAAAGAGGAGAAGACAGAAGGGCATCCAGAGAGAGGAGAGAACAAAAGGTCATTCAGGGAGAAGAGAAGACAGAATGGAATCCAGAGATAGGAGAGAACGAAAGGTCATCCAGAGAGAGGAGAGAGCAGAAGGGTATCGGGAGAGAGTAGAATACAGAAGGGCATCCGGAGATAGGAGAGAACAGAAGGGCATCCAGAAAAAAAAAAGAGAGTAGAAGGGCATCCAGAGAGAGGAGAAGTTAGAAGGGAATCTACAGAGTGGAGACAACAGAAGGGCATACAGAGAGAGGAGAGAACAGAAGGGCATCCAGAAAGAGGAGAGAGCAGAAGGGCATCCAGAGAGAGGAGAAGACAGAAGGTCATCCGGAGAGAGGAGAGAACAGAAGGTCATCCAGAAAAAGGAGAAGACAGAAGGGAAGCTGGAGAGACGAGAGAACAGAAGGGCATAGGAAGAGAGGTGAAGACAGAAGGGCATCCAGAGAGAGGAGAGAAAAGAAGGGCATCCAGAGAGAGGAGAAGACAGAAAGACATATACAGAGAGTAGAGAACAGAAGGGCATCTAGAGAGAGGAGAGAACAGAAGGGCATCCAGAGACGGGAGAAGGCAGGAGGGGTACCAGAGAGAGGGGAGAAAAGAAGGGCATACAGAAAGAGGAGAAGAGAGAAAGAATCTAGACAGAGAGGTGGACAGACGGGCATCCTGAGAGAAAAGACAACACAAGGGCATCGAGGGAGAGAAGAGAACAGAAGGTCATCCAGAGAGAGGAGAAGACAGAAGGGAATCCAGAGAGAGGAAAGAACAAAAGGGCATCTAGAGAGAGAAGAGGACACAACAGCATCCAGAGAAAGGAGAGAAAAGAATGGCATCCAGAGAGAGGATAGAACAGAAGAGTATCCAGAGAGAGGAGAGGACAAAAGGGCATCCAGAGAGAGGAGAGAACAAAAGGGCATCTAGAGAGAGAAGAGGACACAAGGGCATCCAGACAGAGGAGAGGACAGAAGGGCATCCAGAGAAGGGGAAGACAGAGAGAATCCAGAGAGAGGAAAGAACAGAAGGGTATTTGGAGTGAAGAGAAGACAGAAGGGCATCCAGAGAGAAGAGAGGATAGAACGGCATCCAGAGAGAGGAGAAAACAGAAGGGCTTTCAGAGAGAGGAGAGAACAGAAGGGCAAAAAGAGAAAGGAAAACAGAAGGGTATCCAGAGAGAGGAGAGGACAGAAGGACATCCCAAGAGAAGAGAGAACAGAAGCACATCCAGAGAGATGATAGAACAGGAGAGAATCCAAAAAGAGGAGAGAACAGAAGACCATCCAGAGAGAGCAGAAGACTGAAGAACATCCAGAGAGAGAAGAGGACTGAAGGGCATCAAGAGAGAGCAGAAGACAGAAGGGCATCCAGAGAGAGGAGAGGAGAGAAAGGCATCCAGTAAGATGAGAAAACAGAAGGGCATCTAGAGAGAGGAGAAGACAGAAAGGCATCTAGATATAGGAGAGAACAGAAGGGCACCAAGAAAGAGGAGAGAACAGAAGGGCATCCAGAGAAGGAGAAGACAGAAGCGAATAAGAGAGAGAGGAGAGAACAAAGGTGCATTTGGAGAGAGGAGAGAACAGAAGGGCATCTGGATAGAGGAGAAGACAGAAGGTCATCCAGAGAGAGGATATGACAGAAGGGCATCAAGAGAGAGAGGAGAAGAAATATAAGAAATCCAGAGAGAGGAGAGAACAAAAGTGCATTCAGAGAGAGGAGAAGTCAGAAGGGCATCCAGAAAGAGGAGAGGATAGAACGGCATCCAGAGAGAGGAGAAAACAGAAGGGAATCCAGAGAGAGAGGAGAGAACAGAAGGGCATCCAGAGAGAGGAGAGAGCAGAAGGGCATCCAGAGAGAGAAGAGAGAACAGAAGGGTATCTGGAGAAAGGAGAGAACAGAAGGGCATCCAGAAAGAGGAGAGAACAGAAGGGCATCAAGAGAGAGGAGAAGACTGCAGGTATTAAAGAGAGAGAGAGAACAGAACGGCATCCAGAGAGAGGAGAAAATAGAAGGGCATCCAGAGAGAGGAGAAGACAGAAGGTATTCCAGAGAGAGGAGAGAACAGAAGGGCATCCAGAGAAAGGAGAAGACAGAAGGGCATCAAGAGAGAGGAGCGAACATAAGGATATCCTGAGAGAAGAGAGAACACAAGCACATCAAGAGAGATGAGAGAATATTAGAGAGTCCAGAAACAGGAGAGAAGAGAAGCCCATCCAGGGAGAGCAGAAGACTGAAGGATATCGAGAGAGAAGAAGACAGAAGGGCATCCAGAGAGAGGAGAGGACAGAATGGCATCCAGAGAGAGGAGAGCACAGAAGGGCATCCAGAGAGATGAGAGAACAGAGAGGCTTCCAGAGAGAATAGAGGAAAGAAGGGCATCTAGAGAGAGGAGAGAAGAGAATGGCAACCTGTGAGAGGAGAAGACAAACAGGGCTACAATTTCTGCTCTTTTCAGTGAATTATTTTTCTTGTTCCTGTAAATACAGGTGTATGGTCTAAGTAAGTTTGTGTCCTCTTGTGCAGGGAAATCTATAACAACCTTCACCTTTTTTGCCTCTTCCAGTGGGGATTGTCTGTGTAGTCTGGGTCTATTATTAAGTTCTATTATTGCTATGTTTAATGCTTTCTGTATGGGTAAGTGTGTTAAGTGCTGTAGCTTTATTTTTAATAATCCATTGAACCCTTCTATTGCCCCTGCATCAGTAGGGTTATATGCTTTATGGAAGTCCCACATTATATTGTATAATGCGGCTGTCTTTTGTGTTTGTTTTCCTGTAAAGTATGTATCTTGATCTGACTGTATGATTTCAGGTACTCCAAAAGCTGCACACCATTGTAGTATAGTCATTATACAAGTTTGTTGATTTGGTTTTGGTCCTGATTTTGCCATGCCTAAACCTGTGGTTATATCTACCATTGTACAAGCGTAGGCGTTCCTGAATCCCTTTAATGGTCCTATGAAATCTATTAGCACTATTTTGTTAAAGTGTAATTTATGTCCTATGTGTCCTTTGTAATTGTGTGTAAATCTGGTAATAGTTGCTGGACAATTTATACATTTCTTTATCACATTTTTTACAGTGTGCCATCTGACCTTTATGTGTCTTTCATCAAACCATTGTTTAAGGGCATGTGCTCCCACATGTCCTAATTCTCTGTGTAATTGTTGTATCTCATTTTCACTCACATCCTTATCTGTCTCACGTTGTACCACTTGGTATTGTGTACTTATTTTCTTTTTCAGAGGACCAATGTCATCAATTTTGTATTGTCTCTGTATTTTAATGTTGGTTGCCAATGCAGCCAAATTATCTGCTATTTCATTATTTTTATGCATTTCATCTTTCTTTTTAGTATGAGCATTTACATGATATACTATTATTTTAACTTCCTGTGCTATTTCCCAAAGTTCTATCCATGCATTTCTAGACCAAAGTGGTTTACCATTGATTTTCCAATCTGCCTTTTTCCATTTTCCTGACCATACTGCTATACCGTTGGCCACACACCATGAGTCAGTATATAGGTACATGTGTTTTTGTTTTTCTGCCAATGATTGTCTAGCTGCTAATAATGCAGCTATGACTTCAGCGTGTTGTGCAGAGTATTCTACTCCTTGGTCTGTAAGTATCTTACCATCCTCTGGCCTATAGGCTGCCGCTTTCCACTTTACCCTATTGTAACTGTAGTTGTATTGTAACTGTAGTTGTATTGTAACTGTATTGTAACTGTAGTTGATGATCCATCAGTGAACCATGCATTTCGGATACCTTTGTGGTATTCCTGTGTTCCCCAGTGTCCCATGGGATGTGTTTTTTCATTATCCAATACCTTGGTTAGGTGGTTGATGTCAGGTGTCAGCCACGCTGCATCCTCCATGCCACCCCGTTGTTCCAGGATTTTCTCGGACTGTCTCGTTATTTTTCCTTGTGTTGAGACCTTTAAGTGTTTTATAAAGTCTGATAGGTACCATTTCCACTGTAGTACCTTACTTTCCATGCGTAGGCCTGCCCAGGCTTCTCCTGGAGCCTTGATCCAATCTATTATTGGTATCTCTGTCCTTATTATCACTGGGTTTTGCTTTAATAGGGATTGTGTTGATCGGGTTGCCTCATATGTAGCCCAGATGGTCCTCTTAAATAGAGAGTATTTATTTTCAGACCATGGGAACTTTTTGCTATAAAAGCCAATTGGTGTTACTCTATCTCTATTTTTTGCAAAGATATTCCAATTTCCATATCCTTTATGATATAATACTTCTATAATTATACTGTCTCCTGGTTGTATGTAGCCAAGGGCATTGTATTGCTGTATAAACGTCAGTATTGTCTGTACAGCTTGTTTCTGTTCTTCACCCCATGTGAAATCTTGTGCCTTCTTAATAATACTATATAATGGTTTCAGAATCATTTGTAGGTATGGTATATGTTGTCCCCAGTATCCAAACAATTCTATTAGGTGCTGTACATCTGTTTTATTTTGGGGTTCCTTGAGTGTCTTTAGCTTATTATTTCCTCTGGTATCTTGGGTCTGGTGGTGGACCAATGTACACCCAGGAATTTTACCTGTTCTGATGGACCCTGTACCTTATCTTGGTTAATGGTCCATCCTTGGTCCCTTAGGTGTTGTATTATCTTGTCTAGGGCTTTCTATACCTTGTCTTTATCTTGTCCATAGACCAATAGATCATCTACATAAGATACCATGGTTGCATCTGTAATTTCCAGGTCCTCAAGAGTTTTCATCAATGCTGTATGGGCTATTATGGGCCTGTTAATGTATCCCTGTGGTAATCTTAGGAATTTATTGTGGGGCAGAAATCTCGAGGGCGGGGGAAGGGAGGGAGTCCGGTGACAGAGTCTCAGGGCGGTCCGGCACCAGAGCTTCCCCCGCCGCCAGCGGAGGATCCCACATTCATGCAGCTGTCGGTGGGCTGGCCGTCGGCTGCATCAGCAAGGTTCCAGGGTTCCAAAAGCTGGGAATCAGGCGGAGAGACCATGGACACGTGGAGTCCGGTTTTCCAAAGCTTTTATTGTTCATGACATGGTGAATGGATGCAGGTGTTGTGCGCTTCCCCTGCCAAAGGCCAGGGGAGACCAGTCTTATAGGGAAGGGAGAAAGGGGAGGGAATAACTTAATTAGCTACGCCCCTGGCCTTTTGATAATTCATTAATATTTAAATTTCTGGAGGTAGAGACTTGTTAATGACGCCCTCTACCTGTCCTACGTGATTGAAAATAACAGGTTAAATGGAGTTACCTCCAAGGCCCAACATCCCACCCTCTTTTCTTTCACAAAAGGAGGGGCAACTCTGTGTTAATGAGAGATGTGGATCACATGGAAGTAGTCTGGAGTCCCAGAGTGCGGGGAGACAATATGCCGTCCCTGACAGGCAATGTCCTGTTGGGTCTCCTGGCTATCTCAAACCCAGCACTCTATCAAGGGGACCTAGGAACAGGGCTAAACATCCAACTGTCCCTAAAAGGGTCTCCGGGGTTTAAAGCCCGTTCAACCAGGCTATGTCCAAACCATCTCTTCATGGCCCAACATCTCACTGTTTTTAGTGAAAATTTTGGATGAGGTGGTCAAAATAAAACACTATGTAGGCCAGAGGGTGTAGCATAACTAAGTCAAGGGTAATGGGAATTGAGGGTAGGGTTTGGAAGGCAGGGAATCATTGAAACAATTAAATACAGATTGTACAGTTTGAGGGTAATGACATCTGATTAATCTAAATAGACATTTTGTTTTCCTCACTAACATGTAACTTTAGCTATGTGACTTTGGCAAAAGAGTTTATTTGTAGTTGGAGTTGTCTTCTGTAGTGAGCATCTCTGCGTTCTGGCGTGCATCTCTGGAGCCTGGTGTGGGTCTCTGGATCTTGGCATGTTCTGGGGTCTTCAGTCAGATGAGATGACTGGAAGAAGGCAGCTTGGCAGGTTCCAAGAGGTGGCGCTGTCTCTGGATCTCAGCGTGTCTCTGGAGTCTGCAGTCAGATGAGTTTGCTGGGAGTAAGCAGCTTGGCATCTCAGGCAGGTTCCAGAGGATGGCTGGACTCTGTTGGATCTGTGGGTATACCTGTAGGATAATCACAGGAGGGAAGCAGCACCTCGGGCAGGGAGATGTCTATAGGCTGGACATGGGGCATTAAATTGCTTGGGAACAAGCACCTTATGGCCTGTTGTTAAGATCCTGGAAAAGCAAAGGTGTTTGAGGAAAGTTTAGTCTTGGAAGGTATCTTTGAGTCTGTTTTTGGATGGCTGAGGGAGAAAAACAATGTTTATTTTGTATCTGGGATTGGCAGCAACAGTTTGCCTGTAAAAGAAATTAGTTGTTAATTAAGACTCAAGATATGGTGATCAGCAACTTGACTTAACTGTGGAAGAAAATTTGATAGCTTTTAAACCTTGAAGAAATTATAAAGGTTGAAAATAATGTTGGAAGTCTATCATGAGTATTAGAGAGATAAGGCAGCATTAAAATAGAAAAAATAACAAATTTTTGGTTGAAAAAACACAAGCATTGTTGTTCTAGGTGTTCCTGTTAGGAAGAAAAGGAAACTTTTAAAAATTTTGGTTGAAAAACAGGAACGTTTGTTGCAGGTCCTCCTGTTGGGGAGGAGCAGTAATGGTGGGTTTAGAAGCAGTGGGGGGAGGGGCCTAGCTCTGCCATGTTGCGTCTGGGTGCACTGGCAGAGAGGTTCTGCATTCCCGCTTTTCTTTTTCTTAACTGGTAAATTTTAAATGTAGATAAAAGTAAAGGCCAACTTTGAAAAAAGTTTAAGGCAAGCAAGAAGTTTTGGGGAGGGCTAAGAGTCAGAAAGAGTGAGAGTCTGTGTCTATGGGAAAGACACGTGGAAGCTGGATTGGAGTCAGCAGCTTTGAAAGAAACTGGCAGGCAGCACAGGGGGCAAAGGGTGCAGGAAGGATTTTAGATCTGCTGCTTCAGGCAAGCTGACTGAGCTAAGTAGCTTTAGTCAGCTGCAAATGACTGAGGGTGAGGGGCAGCATAGGCTGGCTAAGGAACACTGGGCTGGGTAGCAAGCAGGGTTCCACCCTGTTGATTCAGGCAAGCAGGCTAAGCCAAATAGCTGTAGCCTGTCGCATATGACGGGGGAGTAGGAAAAGAAGCTACCTGGCAGGCCACTAGGGGCTAGAGTTTGGCGTTGGCGATTTTAAGAGAGAGAGAGAAAGAGAGAGAGAGAAAGAGAGAGAGAGAGAGAGAGAGAGAGAGAGAGAGAGAGAGAGAGAGAATGGTCTCAGCTGTGAGAAGGAGTCTCTCAGCCAAGGGAGTCTTAGAAAGAGGGTTACAGCAGGTATTGTGGCTTGAAAGACAGCTATTAGCTGTGAATGAACCCCCTCTGTGGAGTTGGGGGGATGGGAAGAGTGAGGGGCTAAGAAGCCGCTGCCATCTTGTCCTTGAGCTGGAGAACACGTGGGGAGAGAGACCTAGTTTTTTTGTATTAGGCAGGGGTTAGACTATAGCTAAGAATCAGAGAAAGAAAGAGGGGGTAGAGTGGACAGAGAGAGATGTTACTCACGGTTTTTGCAGACACCAGCGGGGGGCGCTTGTGGAGCTGGCTCTGCACACGTTGTCCACCACCTGTGGGAAACAATGTAGGCCCGTGCGTGGGTGCACGAGTGTGGATCTCTGTCGCTGGTCTGCACTGTTCTTTGTCAGAGATAGGGCTATTGTAAAGGAGGAGGGGCTAAGCAGGGCACTCACAGTGCGCAAGGCAGACTCTGCTGTAGGAGTCTCTCGGTGGGAAATCTTCGTTTTGGGCCCAAGCCTCTGCGATGGGTGGGCGCGGCAAAACAGCAGAATGTGGGGGTCGTATGGGCAGCAGATCCATACGCCGAGATTGGCCTCCAACTGGGGTCTTGGAACTCCGGCAGAATGGAGGTGGGGAGCACGCAGGGCGCACTGAGAGAGGACCAAGAGACTTCACATCTCGCAGGAAGTATATTTGCTTAGCAGATTCAGCCAGGATTTTTTTTGTAGATGCATGGGTGGTTGTGCCCCACGTTGGGTGCCATCTGTGGGGCAGAAATCTCGCGGGCGGGGGGAAGGGAGGGAGTGCGGTGACAGAGTCTCAGGGCGGTCCTGCACCAGAGCTTCCCCCGCCGCCAGCGGAGGATCCCACATTCACACAGCTGTCGGTGGGCTGGCCGTCGGCTGCATCAGCAAGGTTCCAGGGTTCCAAAAGCTGGGAATCAGGCGGAGAGACCATGGACACGTGGAGTCCGGTTTTCCAAAGCTTTTATTGTTCATGACATGGTGAATGGATGCAGGTGTTGTGCGCTTCCCCTGCCAAAGGCCAGGGGAGACCAGTCTTATAGGGAAAGGAGAAAGGGGAGGGAATAACTTAATTAGCTATGCCCCTGGCCTTTTGATAATTCATTAATATTTAAATCTCTGGAGGTAGAGACTTGTTAATGACGCCCTCTACCTGTCCTAAGTGATTGAAAATAACAGGTTAAATGGAGTTACCTCCAAGGCCCAACAATTTATATTGTTTGTTTTGCTTTATTTATATATTTATATATTTATATATTTATATATTTATATTGTTGTTATTTCCTGTGATAATGGGTGTAATGGTATACCAAAGAACATGTCTGACAAATCTATTGTTGCTAACCACTTGGGTGCTTCTTGTCTTATTCTTAAAAATATATCTTCAACATCTGGCAATGATCCTGGCATTTTTGGGCTTAGCTCATTCACTCTTCTATAATCCAAGGTAAATCTCCATTTACCATTTGGTTTCAATACTGGCCAGACAGGTGAGTTATAATTAAAGCTTTGTGTTTGAGTAATTACCCCTTCTTTAATCAGGTCTTTAAGGGTTTCTGTTATTTCTTTTATACCCCCTTTAATGGGGTATTGTGGTGTAAATGATGGTTTTTATCGTAGGTAACACCACTGGTTCTACTTTTACTTCTGCTAGGTTGCATGATATCTTTTTTATTTTCTTATTATTTAAAAATGATGGGAACAATTCCCTTATTTCATTTATACCTAAAATGTTAGCAGGCGCTGCAAAGCTAGCCATCATGATCTTGTGCATTGTATTATATAAATCTATTACTACTTCTATCATGGGTACTTTTTGTGCTGCATTTACTCCTTGAATTTCTATCCATTTTTTAGCCATTCCTTGGTTTGGATGACTAGATATGATGCTAATTTGGCTACCTGTATCCAGCAGCCATTTTGTGGGTATTTTCCTATTATTTATTACTATGGGGATATTTACAAAGGGTCTACTATCGCCGCCTTTTACATTTTGGCTCTCACTGGGCGTGCATTTCCTCTCCATCTTCTGTTGTTTAGGGGAGCATTTCTGAATCGGGGCGCTGTTGGCCCCCTTTTTCCTAAAAAAGTATTCTTTCTCCATGAGTTGACCATTTTACCAAAAGTTCTTTGGTATGGTCCCGCATTCAATGGAGGTCTAATGTTCATGCCACTAGTCCTTTCAAATGGTCTGATTTGTTTCTTAATGTTCTGAAATGGTCTAGGTCTGGGTTTCTTTATTGGTTTGGCTGTAGCATTAAATGACACTACCCGTTCTGCCTCCAATTCTCGGAAGCTTTTGAAGAACTGGATCGTGTCTGCTACTGTATTGCATCCTTGTATGCTGCCTGTCAAGCTCATTCTTAAGTGTGGTGGTGCCCCCTTTATTATTATTTTCTTAAAGGCTGGTAGCATTGGTGATGCTTGTGGGGTAGCTGCCTGGTTATATATGAACCATAATATTCCTAGCTTCCTGCAGATGGCTATAGCTTCTGCATAAGTGTTTCATTTTCCAGAAGTTTCAAATTGAGTTAGGTCTAAGGTAGGAAAGGCTAGTCTCCATGCTGCTGTTATCCAGTCCATTAATGGATATGTGTCTCCCTTTGATGTGTCTAAACAGTGCTCCAAAGCCTCATAAATTGACGGGTTCTCTATTATTCCTTTTACTCTTCTCATTTCCTGCTCATGTAGCATGATTGTGTCAGCCCCTTTTTCCCACAATCTAACCATAAATTGGGCATCCTTCTGCCCATTTTGGGCATAATCCCGTCTAATGTCCGATAACTCCTGTGGGTTAAATGGACGTGACTCCGAAATTTCCACTCCCAGTGTATGTCCTTGGGGCTGTTCTGGGCGGGTGGGTGTAAATGGGTTGAGGCTTTGTACTGCCCTCCTAATTAGTGGAGTCTTTTTGGTAGTAGTAGTTACCGGGAAGGATAAGGTGGGGGAAGGTTCAGGGTTGATCAAGTCCCTCTGTTTCCTCACAATATTCATGGCTAGCCTTTTGCCCATTAGTCTGTCCTTATCAATGTCTTGCACTGTCTTCATTAATAGAGCAGGTATTTCCTTTTTCGGCGCCTTTTCAACCAAAGGTTTCACAATTTCTGGACTATTCAGGTCTATTTTTACATCAGCAGCACTCATGCCTATCCTGCTATCCACAGCTTGTGCTGTCTCCATCCATTTTACTTCCTCCTGACCTACTGGTTGTTTTCCTGTTACTGGGGTTATTTGTATTGCTCTAATCTTTTTTACTAAGGATTTCATTTCCACAATTTATCTGCCAGCCCATATAGTAACTTAACTTCTTTCTTTTTCAAATACCAAGACCAGTTTCTGACTGCTCGAGCTTTAATTAATTTTTCAAATTTTAAATCAGCCCTTCGCTCAATTATTTTAGAGAGAAATTTCCACATGGATCGGAGTTCTCGGAAGCTCTTCCCCTCACTGCCCTAAGCTCTTCCTCCTGTTACAGAGTTGGCTTCGGGGTGACTGGTTAGCTCGGTACTTCCACACCCTTTAGGGAGGGTGGTGTTTTCCTGATCAGGCTTTCCCCTCACTTCCATCAGCTCTTCCTCCTGTTACAGAGTTGGCATCGGGGTGGCTGGTACGGCCTGAAGTTCCAAGAAACCCTCGCCTCAATTTGGTTTCAGTTTTTTCTATATTTCTAATCCGAAAGATGTCCAATAATAAATTCAAAATTCAAAATAAAAGAATCTCAGGCTTAAAATAAACTATATACATCAGTCTAAGACTGCTTGCCTGATATCCCCCTGGCCGACTACGCCAACTGTCGTGAGCACTTATTTCCCTAGACTGCCAGTTGATTCTGACAAGAGGTGCCCTTGGGGTAGACAATAAGGCAATGAGCAGCCATCAGACTGGTTTTCTAATGCTTTAATTCCACACTTGGGGTCACACACAATTGTTGTGGTTGAGGAGCGGACCTCCTCTTCCACTATCACACACAGACAAAGGAATGTAACTTCTGTGGCTAATATTCCTAACAGAAGGATAGATAACATGTCATTACACGACCTGACCAGCACGTCTCAGGCTTGGGCTCCGACGTCTCGGGATCACCTCTTTGCATTAAGCAAGTCTTGCTCCGATGGCTCGGGTCAGTTCTCTGGGCCCACTGATGATCAGTTGGTGGTCTGTATCTAGTTCATTCACTCAGGCGTGGAGTTCACAGGCAGGTCATTTTGGGCCAACTTTCCTTATCTGTTCAGGGCTCTTATCCTCTATCCTACTCTTATCCATCCTTAACACTTTAATGCAAAGGTCACACTTCTTAATCTATACGCAGGGCTCCTCTGCTGGTTATCTCCTCCCAGCTTTGGCTGGGCTGGTCTTATCTTTTATCCTGGATGTCAGCTGCTTCTCCTAGCTTCTTCTCCTAGCCTGTCTGTCAATAGCTGCCTTCCATGTTCACTACACATCCAAGGAGAGAAGAGAACAGAAGAGTATCCAGAGTGAGGAAAGAACAGAAGGGTATCCTGAGAGAAGAAAGGACAAAAGGGTATCCAGATAGAGGAGAGAAAAGAAGTCAACCAGAGAAAGTAAAAGACAGAAGGGCATCCAGAGAGAGGAGAGGACAGAAGGACATCCCAAGAGAAAAGAGAACAGAAGCGCATCCAGAGAGATGATAGAACAGGAGAGAATCCAGAAAGAGGAGAGAATAGAAGAACATCCAGAGAGAACAGAAGACTGAAGGACATCCAAAGAGAGAAGAGGACTGAAGGGCATCCGGAGAGAGCAGAGAACAGAAGGGCATCGGGATAGAGGAGAAGACAGAAGGTCATCCAGAGAGAGGAGATGACAGAAGGGCATCGAGAGAGAGAGAGGAAACGAAATTTAAGGAATCCAGAGAGAGAAGAGAACAGAAGTGCATTCAGAGAGAGGAGAAGACAGAAGGGCATCCAGAAAGAGGAGAGGATAGAACAGCACCCAGAGAGAGGAGAAGACAGAAGGGAATCCAGAGAGAGAGGAGAGATCAGAAGGGCATCCAGAGAGAGGAGAGAGCAGATGGGCATCCAGAGAGAGGAGAAGACAGAAGAGCATCCAGAAAGAGGAGAGAACAGAAGGGCATCAAGAGAGAGGAGAAGACAGAAGGTATTCCAGAGAGAGGAGAGAACAGAAAGGCATCCAGAGAGAGGAAAGAACAGAAGGGCATCCAGAGAGAGGAGAAGACAGAAGGTATTCCACAGAGAGGAGAGGAAAGTAGGGCATCCAGAGAGGGGAAAAGGCAAAAGAGCATCCAGAGAGAGGAGAGGAAAGTAGGGCATCCACAGAAAAGAGTACAGAAGGCCATACAAAGAGAGGAGAAGACAGAAGGGCATCTTCATAGATGGGAGAACAGAAGAGCATCCAGAGAAAAAAGAAGACAGAAGGGAATATAGGGTGAGGAGAGAATGGTAGGGCATCCAGAGTGAAGAGAAGACAGAAGGGCATCGGAAGAGAGTACAGAACAGAAGGGCATCGGGAGAGAGGAGAAGACAAAAGTTCATCCAGAGAGAGGAGATTACAGAAAACCATCCAGAGAGAGGAGAAGACAGAAACACATCCACAGAGAGGGGAGAACAGAAAAGAGGACACAGGGCATCCAGAGAGGGGAGGGAACAGAAGGGCATCCAGAGAAAGAAGAAGAAAGCAGGGCATCCAGAGAGAGGAGAGAACATAAGGACATCCCAAGAGAAGAGAGAACAGAAGCACATCCAGAGAGATGAGAGTACATTAAAGAATAAAGAAAGAGGAGAGAACAGAAGCCCATCCAGAGAGAGCAGAAGACTGAAGGACATTGAGAGAGAAGAAGACAGAAGGGCATCCAGAGAGAGGAGAGGACAGAATGGCATCCAGTGTGAGGAGAGAACTGAAGGGCATCTAGAGAGAAGAGAAGACAGAAGGATATCCAGAGTGAGGAGAAAATTATCGGGCATCCAGACAGAGGAGAGATCAGAAGGCCATTCAGAGAGAGGAGAAGACAGAAGGGCATCTGGAGTGAGGCGAGAACAGAAGGGCATCCAGAGAGAGGAGAAGACAGAAGGGAAGCCGGAGAGACGAGATAACAGAAGGGCATAAGGAGAGAGGAGAAGACAGAAGGGCATCCAGAGAGACGAGAGAACTGAGAGGCATCCAGAGAAAATAGAGGCCAGAAGGGCATACAGAGAGAGACGAGATAACAGAAGGGCATAAGGAGAGAGGAGAGAACAGAAGGGCATCCTGAGAGAGGAGAGTGAAGAAGGGCATCCAGAGAGAGGAGAGGACAGAAAAGATCCAGAGTGAGGAGAGAACAGAAAGCCATCCAGAGAGAGGAGAAGACATAAAGGCATCCATGGAGAGGAGAGTCAGAAGAGCATCCAGTGTGAGGAGAGAACAGAGGGGCATCAAGAGAGAATACAAGACAGAAACACATCCACAGAGTGGGGAGAACAAAAGGGCATCCAGAGAGCAGAGAAGACAGAAGGGCATCCAGGGAGAGTAGAGAATAGAACGGTATCCAGACAGCGGAGAAGACAGAAAACATCCTGAGAGAGGAAAGAACATAAGGGCATCCACAGAAAAAAGTAAAGAAGGCCATACAGAGAGAGGAGAAGACAGAAGGGCATCCAGAGAGAGGAGAGAACAGAAGGGCATCCAGAGAGAGGAGAGAGCAGAAGGGCATCCAGAAAAAGGAAAAGAGAGAAGGCAAACAATTTGAGAAGTGTACTGATGGGCAACCTGCGAGAGGAGAGGACAGAAGGTCATTAAGGGAGCGAAGAGAACAGAAGGGCATTCAGAGAGAGGTGAAAACAGAAGGGCATCCGGAGATAGGAGAAGACAGAAGGGCATCCAGAGGGAGGAGATGACAGAATTTCCTCCAGAGAGAAGACAGAGCAGAAGTGCATCCAGAGAGAGGGGAGGAAAGAAGTGCATCCGAAGAAAATAGTAAAGAGGTCCATACAGAGAGAGGAGTAAACAAAAGGGCATCTAGATAGAGGAGTGATCAGAAGGGCATCCAGAGAGAGGAGAAGACAGAGGGCGTCCGGAAAGAGAGGAGGAAAGAAGTGCATCCAAAGAAAATAGTACAGAGATCCATACAGAGAGAGGAGTAACCAAAAGAGCATCTAGATAGAGGAGAGAACAGAAGGGCATCCAGAAAGAGGAGAGAACAGAAAGGCATCCAGACAAGGAGAAGACAGAAGTGAATCCAGAGAGAGGAGAGAACAGAAGGGCATCCAGAGAGAGGAGAGAACAGAAGGGCATCCAGAGAGATGAGAAGACAGTAGGGCATTCGAAGAGAGGAGAGAACAGAAGGGCTTCTAGAGAGAGGAGAGAGCAGAAGAGCATCCACAGAGAGGAGAAGACAGAAGGGCATCTGGAGGGAAGAGAGGACAGAAGGGTATCCAGAGAAAGGAGAAGACAGAAGGGAAGCTGGAGACATGAGGGAACAGAAGGGAATAGGGAGAGAGGAGAAGACAGAAGGGCATCCAGTTAGATGAAAGAACAGAGAGGCATCCAGAGAGAATAGAGGACAGAAGGGCATGTATAGAGAGGAGAGAAGTGAAGTGCATACAGCGAGAGGAGAAGACAAAATGGGAATCCAGAGAGAGGAGAGAACAGAAGGGCATCCAGAGGGAGAAGATGACAGATTTTCCTCCAGAGAGAAAACAGAGCAAAAGTGCATCCAGAGAAAGGGGAGGAAAAAAGTGCATCCAAAGAAAACAGTACAGAATCCATATATAGAGAGGAGTAGACAGAAGGGCATCTGGATAAAGTAGAGAACAGAAGGGCATCCAGAAAGAGGAGAGAACAGAAGGGCATCCAGACAAGGAGAAGACAGAAGCGAATCCAGAGAGAGGAGAGAACAGAAGGGCATCCAGAGAGAGGAGAGAACAGAAGAGCATCCAGAGAGAGGAGAAGACAGTAGGGCATCTGAAGAGAGGAAACAACAGGAAGGTATCCAGAGAAAGGAGAAGACAGAAGCGAATCCAGAGAGAGGAGAGAACAGAAGGGCATCCAGACAAGGAGAAGACAGAAGCGAATCCAGAGAGAGGAGAGAACAGAAGGGCATCCAGAGAGAGGAGAGAACAGAAGAGCATCCAGAGAGAGGAGAAGACAGTAGGGCATCTGAAGAGAGGAAACAACAGGAAGGTATCCAGAGAAAGGAGAAGACAGAAGCGAATCCAGAGAGAGGAGAGAACAGAAGGGCTTCTAGAGAGAGGAGAGAACAGAAGAGCATCCAGAGAGAGGAGAAGACAGAAGGGCATCCAGTTAGATGAGAGAACAGTGAGTCATCCAGAGAGAATAGAGGACAGAAGGGCATATAGAGAGAGGGAGAAGGGAAGTGAATCCAGCGAGAGGAGAAGGCAAAATGGGAATCCAGAGAGAGGAGAGGACAGAAGGGCATCCAGAGCGAGGAGAGAACAGAAGGGCATCCAGAGAGAGGAGAAGACAGATGGGCATCCGGAGTGAGGAGAGAACAGAAGGGCATCCAGAGAGAGGAGAGAGCAGAAGGGAATCAAGAGAGAGAAGAAGACAGAAGGGCTTCCGGAGAGAGGAGAGAACAGAAGGGCATCCAGAAAGAGGAGAAAACAGAAGGGCATCCAAAGAAGGAGAAGACAGAAGGGAATCCAGAGGGAGGAGAAGACAGAAGGGAATCCAGAGAGAGGAGAGAACAGAACAGAATCCAGAGAGAGGAGAGAGCAGAAGGGCATCCAAAGAAAGAAGACAGAAGGGCATCCGGAGTGAGGAGAGAACAGAGGGCATCTAGAGAGAAGAGAAGACAGAAGGATATCCAGAGTGAGGAGAAAATTGTCGGGCAGAGAGGGAAGAAGACAGAAGGGAATCTAGAGTGAGGAGATAATGGTAGGCCATACAGAGAGAGGAGAGATCAGAAGGGCATCCTGAGAGAGGAGAAGACAGTAGGGCATCTGGAGAGAGGAGAGAACAGAAGAGCATCCAGAGAGAGGAGAGACCAGAAGGACATCCAGAGAGAGGAGAAGACAGAAGGGAAGCCGAAGAGATGAGGAAACAGAAGGGCAAAGGAAGAGAGGAGAAGACAGAAGGGCATTAAGTGAGAGGAGAGGACAGAAGGGCATCCAGAGGGAGGAGAAGACAGAAGGGCATCCAGAGGGCGGAGAAGAGAGAAGGGCATCCATAGAGAGGAGAGGGAAGAAGGGAATCCTGAGAGAGGAGAGAACAAAGGACATCCAAAGAGAGGAGAAGACTGAAGGTCATCCATAGAGAGGAGAGGACAGAAGGTCATTCAGAGAGAGGAGAAGACAGAAGGGCATCTGGAGAGAGGAGAGAACAGAAGGGCATCCAGAGAGAAGAGAAGACAGAATGGAATCCAGAGAGAGGAGAGAACAGAAGGGCATCCAGAGATAGGAGAGAACAGAAGGGCATCCAAAGAGAGGAGAAGACTAAAGGGCATCAGGAGAGAGGAAAGAACAGAAGGGCTTCCAGAAAAAGGAGAGTGCAGAAGGGCATCCAGAGAGAGGAGAAGATAGAAGGGAATCTACAGAGTGGAGAGAATAGAAGGGCATCCAGAGAGAGGAGAGAGCAGAAGGGCATCCAGAGAGAGGAGAAGACTGAAGGGCATCCGGAGAGATGAGAGATCAGAAGGTCATCCAGAAAAAGGAGATGACAGAAGGGAAGCCAGAGAGATGAGAGAACAGAAGGGCATAGGTAGAGAAGGGAAGACAGAAGTGCATCCAGAGAGCGAAGAGAAAAGAAGGGCATCCAGAGAGAGGAGAAGACAGAAACACATCCACAGAGAGGGGAGAACAGAAGGGCATCCAGAGAGCAGAAAAGATAGAAGGGAATCCAGGGAGAGTAGAGAATAGAACGGTATCCAGAGAGGGGAAGAGACAGAAGAACATCCAGCGAGAGGAGAGAACATAAGGGCATCCAGAGAGAATAGAGAATATAAGGGCATGTAGAGAGAGCAGAGAACAGAAGGGTATCCAGAAAGAGGAGAAGACAGAAGGGGATCAGAAGTTAGGAGCCGACAGAAGGGCCTCCAGAGAGAGGAGAGGACAGAATGGCCTCCAGAGAGAAGAGAGAAAAAAAGGGCATCCAGAGAGAGGAGAGGGCAGAAGGGCATCCACAGAAAAGAGTAAAGAAGACCATACAGAGAGGAGAAGACAGAAGGGCATCTAGATAGAGGAGAGAACAGAAGAGCACCTAGAGAGAGGAGAGAACAGAAGGGCATCCAGAGAGGGGAGAAGACAGGAGGGCTTCCAGAGAGAGGGGAGAACAGAAGGGCATCCAAAAAGAGGAGAAGAGATAAGGAATCTAGATGGAGTAGAAGACAGACTGGCATCCTGAGATAGGAGAGGGCAGAAGGGCATCGAGGGAAAGAAGAGAACAGAAGGTCATCCAGAGAGAGGAGAAGACAGAAGGGAATCCAGTGAGAGACAGAACAAAAGAGCATCTAGAGAGAGAAGAGGACACAAGGGCATCCAGAGAGTGCAGAGAACAGAAGGGCATCCAGAGTGAGGATAGAACAGAAGGGTATCCAGAGAGAGGAGAGGACAAAAGGGCATCCAGAGAGAGGGGAGAACAGAGAGGCAACCAGAGATAAAAAGACAGAAGGGCATCCAGAGAGAGGAGAGGACAGAAGGACATCCCAGAGGAGAGAACAGAAGCGCATCCAGAGAGAGCAGAAGAGTGAAGGACATCCAAAGAGAAAAAGGAGGGAAGGTCATTTGGAGAGAGAACACAGAAGGGCATCTAGAAAGAGAAGAAGACAGAAGGGCAATCAGATACAGCAGAGGATAGAAGGGCATCCAGAGAGAGGAGAGCACAGAAGGACATCCAGAGAAACGAGAGAACAGAGAGTCATCCAGAGAAAATATAGGACAGAAAGGCATCTAGAGATGCCTTTTTTTTCAGAAAAGAGAAGGGAATGCAGCGAGAGGAGAAGACAAAAAGGGAATCCAGAGAGGAGAGAACAGAAGGGCATCCAGAGAGAGAAGAGAACAGAGAGGCAACCAGAGAAAAAAAGACAGAAGGGCATCCAGAGAGAGGAGAGGACAGAAGGACATCCCAGAGGAGAGAACAGAAGCGCATCCAGAGAGATGAGAGAACAGGAGAGAATCCAGAAAGAGGAGAGAACAGAAGCGCATCCAGAGAGAGCAGAAGAGTGAAGGACATCCAAAGAGAAAAAGGAGGGAAGGTCATTTGGAGAGAGGAGAACACAGAAGGGCATCTAGAGAGAGGAGAAGACAGAAGGGCATCCAGAGAGAGGAGAGGACAGAAGGGCATCCAGAGAGAGGAGAGCACAGAAGGACATCCAGAGAAACGAGAGAACAGAGAGTCATCCAGAGAGAATATAGGACAGAAAGGCATCTAGAGAGAGGAGAAAAGAGAAGGGCATCCAGCGAGAGGAGAAGACAAAAAGGGAATCCAGAGAGGAGAGAACAGAAGGGCATCCAGAGAGAGGAGAGAACAGAAGTGCATCCAGAGAGAGGTGAGGAAAGAAGGGCATCCAGAGTGAGGAGAGTGAGGAATGACATCCGGAGAGAGGAGAGGACAGAAGGGACCCAGAGAAAGGAGAGAACAGAAAGCCATCCAGAGAGAGGAGAAGACAGAAGGGCATCCATGGAGAGGAGAGATCAGAAGGGCATCCAGAAAAAGGAGAAGACAGAAGGGCATCCCTAGAGAGGAGGGAACAGAAGAGCATCCAGAGAGAGGAGAGACCAGAAGGACATCCAGAGAGAGGAGAAGACTGAAGGGAAGCTGAAGAGATGAGAAAACAGAAGGGCATAGGAAGAGAGGAGAAAACAAAAGGGCATCCAGAAAGAGGAGAAGACAGAAGGGTCTTTAGAGGGAGAAGACAGAAGGGCATCCAGAGAGAGGAGAGGGAAGAAGGGAATCCTGAGAGAGGAGAGAACAAAGGACATCCAAAGAGAGGAGAAGACTAAAGGGCATCCATAGAGAAGAGAGGACAGAAGAGCATTCAGAAAGAGGAGAAGACAGAAGGGCATCCAGAGAGAGGAGAGAACAAAAGGTCATTCAGGGAGAAGAGAAGACAGAATGGAATCCAGAGATAGGAGAGAACGAAAGGTCATCCAGAGAGAGGAGAGAGCAGAAGGGTATCAGGAGAGAGTAGAATACAGAAGGGCATCCGGAGATAGGAGAGAACAGAAGGGCATCCAGAAAAAAAAAAAAGAGAGTAGAAGGGCATCCAGAGAGAGGAGAAGTTAGAAGGGAATCTACAGAGTGGAGACAACAGAAGGGCATACAGAGAGAGGAGAGAACAGAAGGGCATCCAGAGAGAGGAGAAGACAGAAGGGCATTAAGACAGAGGAGAAGACAGAAGGTCATCCGGAGAGAGGAGAGAACAGAAGGTCATCCAGAAAAAGGAGAAGACAGAAGGGAAGCTGGAGAGACGAGAGAACAGAAGGGCATAGGAAGAGAGGTGAAGACAGAAGGGCATCCAGAGAGAGGAGAGAAAAGAAGGGCATCCAGAGAGAGGAGAAGACAGAAAGACATATACAGAGAGTAGAGAACAGAAGGGCATCTAGAGACGGGAGAAGGCAGGAGGGGTACCAGAGAGAGGGGAGAAAAGAAGGACATACAGAAAGAGGAGAAGAGAGAAAGAATCTAGACAGAGAGGTGGACAGACGGGCATCCTGAGAGAAAAGACAACACAAGGGCATCGAGGGAGAGAAGAGAACAGAAGGTCATCCAGAGAGAGGAGAAGACAGAAGGGAATCCAGAGAGAGGAAAGAACAAAAGGGCATCTAGAGAGAGAAGAGGACACAACAGCATCCAGAGAAAGGAGAGAAAAGAACGGCATCCAGAGAGAGGATAGAACAGAAGAGTATCCAGAGAGAGGAGAGGACAAAAGGCATCCAGAGAGAGGAGAGAACAAAAGGGCATCTAGAGAGAGAAGAGGACACAAGGGCATCCAGACAGAGGAGAGTACAGAAGGGCATCCAGAGAAGGGGAAGACAGAGAGAATCCAGAGAGAGGAAAGAACAGAAGGGTATTTGGAGTGAAGAGAAGACAGAAGGGCATCCAGAGAGAAGAGAGGATAGAACAGCATCCAGAGAGAGGAGAAGACCGAAGGGAATCCAGCAGGAGGAAAGAACAGAAGGGCATCCAGAGAGAGGAGAGAGCAGAAGGGCATCCAGAGAGAGGAGAAGACAGAATGGCATCCAGAGAGTGGAGAGAACAGAAGGGCATCCAGAAAAAGGAGAGGACACAAGGGCATCCAGAGTGAGGAGAAGACAGTAGGACATCCGGAGAGAGGAGAGAACAGAAGGGCATCCATAGAGAGGAGAGAGCAGAAGGGCATCCCGAGAGAGGAGAAGACAGTAGGACATCCGGAGAGAGGAGAGAACAGAAGGGCATCCATAGAGAGGAGAGCGCAGAAGGGCATCAAGAGAGAGGAGAGAGCAGAAGGTCATCCGGAGAGAGGAGAAAACAGAAGGTCATCCAGAAAAAAAAGAAGACAGAAGGGAAGCTGGAGAGATGAGAGAACAGAGCATAGGAAGAGAGGAGAAGACAGAAGGGCATCCAGAGAGAGGAGAGAAAAGAAGGGCATCCAGAGAGAGGCGAAGACAGAAACACATCCACAGAGAGGAGAGAACAGAAGGGCATCTAGAGATAGGAGAGAACAAAAGGGCATCCAGAGAGGGGAGAAGGCAGGAGGGCTACCAAAGAGAGGGGAGAACAGAAGGGCATACAGAAAGATGAGAAGAGAGAAGGAATCTAGATGGAGAAGTGGACAGACGGGCATCCTAAGAGAGGAGACAACAGAAGGGCATCGAAGAAGAGAAGAGAACAGAAGGTCATCCAGAGAGAGGAGAATACAGAAGGGTATCCAGAGGGAGGAAAGAACAAAAGGGCATCTAGAGAGAGAAGAGGACACAACGGCATCCAGAGAAAGGAGATAACAGAAGGGCATCCAGAGAGAGGAGAGAACAAAAGGCATCTAGAGAGAGAAGAGGACACAAGGGCACCCAGAAAGAGGAGAGAACAGAAGGGCAACCAGAGAAAGGAGAAGACAGAAGGGCATCCAGAGAGAGGAGAGGACAGAAGGACATCACAAGAGATGAGAGAACAGAAGTGCATCCAGAGAGATGAGAGAACAGGAGAAAATACAGAAAGAGGAGAGAACAGAAGCCCATCCAGAGAGAGCAAAAGAGTTGAGGACATCCAAAGAGAGAAGAGGACTGAAAGGCATTTGGAGAGAGGAGAACACAGAAGGGCATCTAGAGAGAGGAGAAGACAGAAGAGTATCCAGAGTGGGAGAAAATTGTCGGGAATCCAGAGACAGGAGAAGACAGAAGGGCATTGGGAGAGACAAGAGAACAGAAGGGCATAGGGAGAGAGTAGAAGACAGAAGGGCATCCAGAGAGAGTAGAGGACAGAAGGGCATCCAGAGAGAGGAGAGCACAGAAGGACATCCAGAGAGAGGAGAAGACAGAATCACATCCACAGATAAAAGAGAACAGAAGGGCATCCAGAGAAGGACAAGACAGAGCGAATCCAGAGAGAGGAGAGAACAGAAAGGCATTCAGAGAAAGGAGAGAACAGAACGGCATTGGGAGAGAAGAGAGAACAGATGTGCATCCAGAGAGAGGAGAGAACAGAATTGCATCCAGAGAGAGGAGAAAACAGAAGGGCATCCAGAAAGAAGAGAGGACAGAAGTGCATCCAGAGAGAGGTGAGGAAAGAAGGGCATCCAGAGAGAGGAGACTTAAGAAGGGCATCCAGAGAGAGGAGAGGACAGAAGGGATCCAGAGAGAGGAGAGAAAAGAAAGCCATCCAGAGTGAGGAGAAGACAGAAGGGCATCCATTGAGAGGAGAGGTCAGAAGGGCATCCAGAGAGAGGAGAGAAGAGAAGGTCATTGAGAGAGGAGAAAACAGAAACACATCCACAGAGAGGGGAGAACAAAAGGGCATCGAGAGAGCAGAGAATTCAGAAGGGCATTCTTGGAGAGGAGAGGACAGAAGGGCATCCAGAGAGAGGAGACCACAGAAGGGCATCCAGAAAGATGAGAGAACAGAGAGGCATCCAGAGAGAATAGAGGACAGAAGGGCATCTAGAGAGAGGAGACAAGAGAAGGGCATCCAGCGAGAGGAAAAGACAAAAAGGGAATCTAGAGAGAGGAGAGACCAGAAGGGCATCCAGAGAGAGGAGAGAACAGAAGGGCATCCTGAGAGAGGAGAGGACAGAATGGCATCCTGAGAGAGGAGTGGGAAGAAGGGCATGCAGAGAGAGGAGAGGACAGAAGGGATCCAGAGAGAGGAGAGAACAGAAAGCCATCCAGAGAGAGGAGAAGACAGAAGGTCATCCATGGAGAGGAGAGGACAGAAGGCCATACAGAGAGAGGAGAGAACAGAAGGGCATCCAGAGAGAGGAGAAGACAGAAATACATCTACAGGGAGGGGAGAACTTAAGGGCATCCAGAGGGGAGAGAAGACAGAAGTGCATCCAGGGAGAGTAGAGAATAGAACTGTATCCAGAGAGAGAAGACAGAAGAACATCCAGAGATAGGAGAGAACATAAAGGCATCCAGAGAGAATAGAGGACAGAAGGGCATGTAGAGAGAGTAGAGAAGAGAAAGTTATCCATAAAGAGGAGAAGACTGAAGGGCATCGAGAGAGAGGAGAGAGCAGAAGGGCTTCCAGAGAGAGGAGTTGACAGAATGGCCTCCAGAGAGAAGAGACTAAAAAGGGCATCCAGAGAGAGGAGAGGAGAGAAGGACATCCACAGAAAAGAGTAAAGAAGGCTTTACAGAGACAGGAGAAGACAGAAGGGCATCTAGATAGAGGAGAGAACAGAAGGGCATCTAGAGAGAGGAGAGAACAGAAGGGCATCCAGAGAAGGGGAAGACAGAGCGAATCCAGAGAGAGAAGAGAACAGAAGGGCATTTGGAGTGAGGAGAAGACAGAAGGGCATCCAGAGAGAGGAGAGGATAGAACAGCATCCAGAGAGAGGAGAAGACAGAAGGGAATCCAGAGAGAGGAAAGAACAGAAGGGCATTCAGAGAGAGGAGAGAGCAGAAGGGCATCCAGAGAGAGGAGAAGACAGTAGGACATCCGGAGAGAGGAGAGAACAGAAGGGCATCCAGAAAGCAGAGAGAACAGAAGGGCATCAAGAGAGAGGAGAAGACAGAAGGGAAGCAAGAGAGATGTGAGTAGAGAAGGGCATCTAGAGAGAGGAGAGAGCAGAAGGGCATCCAGAGAGAGGAGAGGACAGAAGGGCATCCAGAGAGAGGAGAGTGAAGAAGGGCATCCAGAGAGAATAGAGGACAGAAGGGATCCAGAGAGAGGACAGAACAGGAAGCCATCAAGATAGAGGAAAAAAGAGAAGGGCATACATCGAGAGAAAAGGTCAAGAGGGCATATAGAGAGGAGAGAACAGAAATGCATCCAGACATAGGAGACGACAGAAACACATCCACAGAGAGAAGAGAACAGAAGGGCATCCAGAGAAGGAGAAGACAGAGTGAATCCAGAAAGAGTAGAGAACAGAAGGAAATCCAGAGAGAGGAGAGAGCAGAAGGGCATGAAGAGAGAAAAGAAGACAGAAGGGCATCTGGAGAGAGGAGAGAACAGAAGGGCATCCAGAATGCAGAGAGAACAGAAGGGCATCAAGAGAGAGGAGAAGACAGAAGGGAAGCCAGAGAGATGTGAGTAGAGAAGGGCATCCAGAGAGAGGAGAGAGCAGAAGATCATCCAGAGAGAGGAGAGGACAGAAGGGCATCCAGAGAGAGGTGAGGAAAGAAGGGCATCGAGAGAGAGGAGAGTGAAGAAGGGCATCCAGAGAGAGTAGAGGACAGAAGAGATCCACAGAGAGGACAGAACAGGAAGCCATCAAGATAGGGGAAAAGAGAGAAAAGCATACATGGAGAGAAAAGGTCAAGAGGGCATATAGAGAGGAGAGAACAGAAATGCATCCAGAGAGAGGAGAAGACAGAAACACATCCACAGAGAGAAGAGAACAGAAGGGCATCCAGAGAAGGAGAAGACAGAGCGAATCCAGAGAGAGTAGAGAACAGAAGGAAATCCAGAGAGAGGAGAGAGCAGAAGGGCATCCAGAGAGAGGAGAAGACAGAAGGGCATCCAGAAAGCAGAGAGAACAGAAGGGCATCAAGAGAGAGGAGAAGACAGAAGGGAAGCCAGAGAGATGTGAGTAGAGAAGGGCATCCAGAGAGGAGAGAGCAGAAGGGCATCCAGAGAGAGGAGAGGACAGAAGGGCATCCAGAGAGAGGAGAGAGCAGAATGTCATTCTGAGGGAGGAGAAGACAGTAGGGAATCGAGAGAGAAGAGAGAATAGAAGGGCATCCAGAGAGAAGAGAGAACAGAAGGGCATCCAGAAAAAGGAGAAGACAGAAGGGCATCTGGAGATAGGAGAGAACAGAAGGTCATAAGAAAAGAAGAGAAGACAGAAGGCCATCCAGAGAGAGGAGAGGACAGAAGGGCATCTAGAGGGAGGAGAAGACAGAAGGGCATCCAGAGAGAGGAGAGAAAAGAAGGGAATCCCGAGAGTGGAGAGAACAAAGGATATCCAAAGAGAGGAGAAGACTGAAGGGCATCCATAGAGAAGAAAGTACAGAAAGGCATTCAGAGAGAGGAGAAGACAGAACGGCATCTGGAGAGATGAGAGAGCAGAAGGGCATCCAGAAAGAGGGGAAGACAGAAGGGAATACTGAGAGAGGAGAGAACAGAAGAGCATCCAGAGATAGGAGAGACCAGAAGGACATCAAAAGAGAGGAGAAGACTGAAGGGAAGCCAAAGAGATGAGAAAACAGAAGGGCATAGGAAGAGAGGAGAAGAAAGAAGGGCATCCAGAGAGAGGAGAGGACAGAAGGGCATCCAGAAATAGGAGAAGACAGAAGGGCATCTGGAGATAGGAGAGAACAGAAGAGCATCCAGAGAGAGGAGAGAGCAGAAGGGCATCCAGAGAGAGGAGAAGACAGAAGGGAAGCCGGGGAGACCAGAAGGGCATAGGGAGAGAGAAGACAGAAGGGCATCCAGAGAGAGGAGAGGACAGAAGGTCATCCAGATGGAGGAGAAGACAATAGGACATCCGGAGACAGGAGAGAACAGAAGGGCATCCAGAGAGAGGAGAGAACAGAAGGGCATCCAGAGAGAGGAGAAGACAGAAGGGCTTCTGGAGAGAGGAGAGAACACAAGGTCATCCAGAAAAAGGAGAAGACAGAAGGGAAGCCGGAGAGAAGAGAGAACAGAAGGGTATAGAAAGAGAGGAGAAGATAGAAGTCATCCAGAGAGAGGAGAGAAAAGAAGGGCATCCAGAGAGAGGAGAAAACAGAAACACATCTACAGAGAGGGGAGAACAGAAGGGCATCCAGAGAGCCGAGAATTCAGAAGGGAATCCAGGGAGAGTAGAGAATAGAATGGTATCCAGAGAGCGGAGAAGACACAAGAACATCCAGAGAGAGGAGAGAACATAAGGGCATCCAGAGAGAATAGAGAAGGGCATGTAGAGAGAGCAGAGAACAGAAGGGTATCCAGAAAGAGGAGAAGACAGAAGGGGATCAGGAATTAGGAGCAGACAGAAAAGCGTCCAGAGAGAGGAGAGGACAGAATGGCCTCCGCAGAGAAGAGAGAAAAGAAGGGCATCCAGAGAGAGGAGAGGGCAGAAGGGCATCCACAGAAAAGTGTAAAGAAGGCCATAGAGAGAGAGGAGAAGACAGAAGGGAATCTAGATAGAGGAATGAACAGAAGGGCATCTAGAGAGAGGAGAGAACAGAAGGGCATCCAGAGAGGGGAGAAGACAGGAGGGCTTCCAGAGAGAGGGGAGAACAGAAGGGCAGACAGAAAGAGGAGAAGAGAGAAGGAATCTAGATGGAGAAGAGGACAGATGGGCATCCTGAGAAAAGAGACGACAGAAGGGCATCAAGGGAGAAAAGTGAACAGAAGGTCATCCAGAAACAGGAGAAGACAGAAGAGAATCCAGAGAGAGAAGTGGACACAAGGGCATCCTGAGAGAGAAGAGAACAGAAGGGCATCCAGAGAGTGGATAGAACATAATGGCATCCAGAAAGAGGAGAAGAGAGAAGGAATCTAGAAGGAGAGGAGGACAGACGGGCATCCTGAGATTGGAGACCACAGAAGGGCATCGAGGGAGAGAAGAGAACAAAAGGTCATCCAGAGAGAGGAGAAGACAGAAGGAAATCCAAAGAGAGAGAGAACAAAAGGGCATCTAGAGAAAGACGAGGACACAAGGGCATCCAGAGAGAGGATAGAACAGAAGGGTATCCAGAGAGAGGAGAGGACAAAAATGGCATCCAGAGAGAATAAAGAACAGAAGGGCAACCAAAGAAAGGAGAAGACAGAAGGGCATCCAGAGAGAAGAGAGGACATAAGGACATCCTGGAGGAGAGAACAGAAGCACATCCTAAGAGATGAGAGAACAAGAGATAATCTAGAAAGAGGAGAGGAACAGAATCCCATCTGGAGAGAGCAGAAATTGAGGGACATCCAAAGAGAGAAGAGGACTGAAGGGCATTTGGAGAGAGGAGAACACAGAAGAGCATCTAGGGAGAGGAAAAGACAGAAGGGTATGCAGGATGGGGAGAAAATTGTCGGGAATTCAGAGACAGCAGAATACAGAAGTGCATTGGGAGAGACGAGAGAAGAGAAGGGCATAGGGAGAGAGGAGAATACAGAAGGGCATCCAGAGAGAGTAAAGGACAGAAGGGTATCCAGAGAGAGGAGAGCACAGAAGAACATCCAGAAAAACGAGAGAACATAGAGTCATCCAGAAAGAATATAGGACAGAAGGGCATCTAGAGAGAGGAGAAAAGAGAAGAGCATCCAGCTAGAGGAGAAGAAAAAAAAGGGATCCAATTAGAGGAGAGGACAGAAGGGCATCCAGAGAGAGAAGAGTTAAGAAGGGGCATCCAGAGAGAGGAGAGAACAGAAAGCCATCAAGAGAGGAGAAGAGAGAAGGGCATTTATGGAGAGAAGAAGTCAGAAGGGCATCCAGAGAGAGGAGAGAACAGAAATGCATCCAGAGAGAGGAGAAGACAGAAACACATCCACAGAGAGAAGAGAACAGAAGGGCATCCAGAGAGAGGAGAAGACAGAGCGAATCCAGAGAGAGGAGAGAACAGAAGGGCATCCAGAGAGAGGAGA